>NC_044551.1:54013070-54313070 GCF_007565055.1 Rhinopithecus roxellana | reverse complement strand
TGTGTTCCTAATTAGTATGTAACGTATAAAAACCAAACGCAGATTAGGCCTCAAATATTTCTCATCTTTAGCACAGTCCAACTGCCGGGCATCAGTGCCACTGTTTCCATTCCCTCCTATGTCCACCACCCCAAGAAGTGTAACTATCAGGAGGGCTCTCCCCTAAGCCTGTGAACCCCACATCCAAAGCTGGCCATGAGTCGAATCCAATCAGGCATCAACTGTCTGGGGTGTTTGCCTCTATTCAAAAGAAGAGAGCCAATAGCTGCTCCGTAAAACCCAGGAAAGTGGACATCATCACCATAGCTAGCAGGATTATGCACACCCTGGGGCACAGGGGCTGAGGGAAGCCTCCCAAAAAAACTGAATGGATTTTCAATGAAGAAGCCAAGTAAACTACGCTGCCTGGTTATGTTATACAGTATGTGTTATACAGAGTATGTGCATTCTAGTATGAAACAATGAAAGAGAAAAGAGCATTAACATTGATAGAATGCTAATGCAGGGGCCAAGATACTAGAAACATATTATCTCAATTAATGCAACTGAGGCCCACAGGAGTTAAGTAACTGGTCCCAGTTCACAACGGCAGTAAGGGGTAAAACCAGAATCTAAACTCAGGTCTAACTACAAATTAAGTGTTCCTTCTGTCAAATCGGATGCCTTTCATTATTTTTCTCATTTATCATGCTGCCCCGAAATAGTTAAGCTTCACCTATGGGCATCTATAAAGGTGATATCAAACTCAAGAGTGAGCGGAGCCTTTCCTGGACAACCCAGGAGTACATGCTGGCTTGGGAGAACTCCGTTAGATTCTAAAATGTTTCCCTTTTACCACTTTTGATGAAAATCTTTCTCAAAATATTTGTCTTCTTGAAGACAATATACCAAACACCATTACCCACTATATGCATTGCCCATGTCCATGGTGTTCTGCCATTAGAAGTGACAGACTGCACTGCACCTTAGAGAAGGAAAGGGCGGCACAGACCACTTAGTCAAACCCCAGGACTGCAGGAGTTTCCTCCAAGATTTTTACAAGCTGTCAGAGCAAAAAAAAGTGAGTATGAAAAGGCCATTTACATGTGGTCCAATAGATCTAAGATTTAAGCAGTTTGGGGGACACAAGTTCCAATATTCCATCAACATTCAAAGTCACCCCACCGGCACCTGAGTTTTATCCAAGCAAACAGAAATAATACTCTCACTAAAGCCAAATTGGTCACCTATCCATCATCACATTTTCTAAACCCTGTAATCTCAGGAATTCAGACTCAATCGTTCATAAGGTTTTATGAGAGTGGTGGCTTGCTTTAGCCTTTGTGAATTTTCTTTCTTCCCTGCCCAGACTCAAAGGGCTATGTATACTTTTCACTACTGTGCATGTTCTAAAAACTTTTATTCAGTTCAGAATTCTTACCAGCAAAGATCAAAGATGCTCTGCTTTAGCAAAGAAAGCAACATTTTATCTGGCAGAATTCTTAGGTATCAGGAAAGTAGTAGTTTTTCTCAGTAGAAATATTACTGATGTTAGCATAAGTTTTTTATTTTAAAAAATAAGATGTCCTATTACTTAAATCAATCCCAAAAGGTATTAGCATATATAAGAAAAAGTTCTGACCAGGTGTGATGGCTCATCCCTGTTATCCCAGCACTTTGGGAGGCCTAGGTGGGTGGATCACCTGAGGTCAGGAGTTCGAGACCAACCAGACCAATATGGTAAAACCCCATCTCTACTAAAAATACAAAAATTAGCTGGGCATGGTGGCATGTGCCTGTAGTCCCAGCTACTTGGGAAACTGAGACAGGAGAATTGCTTGAGCTGGGAAGGCAGAGGTTGCAATGACTTGAGATTGCACTCCAGCCTGGGTGACAGAGCGAGACTCCGTCTAAAAAAATAAAAAAGGTATTAACAGAATATTGTTATTTAGCAGCCTTTCCAGGTCTTCTTTTACTCAAAATAAGATCAAGATTTCAATTATGACTACCGCCAGCTGCTGGAGGTAAAGAGAAAGCCAGCCCCACTCCCATCACCTGCCTTTCATTATCCTCCCACCTCCAGGCTGCCTAGATCCTTAATCCAATGGCGTGGAGGCTGCTTGTCAGCTGCCTAGTCTCTTTGTTGACTGTACCTAGTTATTTTAGCACTATGCATGAAACTTAAAAAGAAAGGAAATCCTAAATAGAAGAAAAACACAGGGTGTCTGAAAATTCAATAAACATACAATAAACTTATTTTTTAAAGTATGCAGGTTACATTTTTAAGTAAGATAATCACTGAATAACACACAATGTTCCCTGTGTGTCCAGACTTTTTGGACACTGTATTTATTGTACCACTTTCAGGTTGAGAACGAGATTCATTGATTTGAAATTAAAGGAACTTCACCTGGAAAGGTGTTTGGAAGTTAAAGAAAATAACACTGAGCATGTTATTTAAAAGCATCCTGTTCTCTGACTTTGTGGACACCCTGTATCTTAATCTACTATAAATTAGCTCCCTAATTTTCTACCTACTTCCCTATGCACCCTAAACACCAAATTTTTTCTTTTTTATTTATTTATTTTTTAGACAGAATCTTGCTCTGTTAACCAAGCTGGAGTGCAGTGGCACGATCTCAGTTCACTGTCACCTCCACTTCCCAGGTTCAAGCGATCCTCCTGCCTCAGCCTTCCAAGTAGCTGGGACTACAGGAGTACACCACCACACCCAGCTAATTTTTTGGTATTTTTAGTAGAAGGGGGTTTTGCCATGTTGGCCAGGCCGGTCTCAAACTCCTGACCTGAGGTGGTCCACCTGCCTCAGCCTCCCAAAGTGCTGGGATTATAGGCATAAGCCACTGCGCCCAGCCCAAACTTTTTCTTTCTACACATAAGGCATCACGACTTTACTGCTGTATTTTGGAAAAACTGAAGAAATTATTAAAGAATTGTTGGCATCATTAGAATCTAGTCAATTTTATTACTAATTCCTACGTAACTCTAGGTGAGTCCCTGATCATTAATAAAAATGTACCTTAAGATTACAAATGTTGATGGGAGTGCCACGCCAAGGAACAGCAGACTACTCACTTAATTCCTTTGAAAAAGCATCAGAGAAAAACTGAGGTAGAAAGGATTGCCTCTTTCTAATCCAAAATATTAAAGACGCATTTTCCGGCTATGTTGTCACCAAATGACTGACAGCTATGTGTGGAGAGAATCGGCATCAGCATGCATGAGATAGCATGCAGGACCAGCCATCACCAGCCACACTTGTCTATCAGATGAACACGATGCTAGTCTTGGTTGCATTCATCTGGAAAGGACCAGCCTTTCGCCTGCATTCCAGTTCTCATTTTCCTCATGTATCGGTATCACTCTACTGTCTATAGCTCAACCAAAAAGAAAAAGTTTAGCAGGTGGACCTTTACTAGTATAACACATGTTAGCTACAACTAAATTCATTTGTTATATCAAGAAAGAGATCTGCATTCCACTTCCACATGAAAAGCCCTAGTAAATTTTACATTTGTTTTGAACGGATTGTATTTCATGCATCCACACAAAAAACTACTATATAATGCACTGTGATGGAGGGATCTATTCACTCCACACTGCATGAATACCTCAATTACTAAAGGGAAAAAGAACCCTTCTTGTGGCATTCAAAAGGGTGACTATATGGAGTTACAGCTGAAGAACAGGGAAAAATATATTACTCTGATGATCAAAGAGGTAATATACTGTATGTTAGTTTTCCACAGACAAGTGGCCACATGTCACAGAATAGAACAAAATAAAACTACAGACAACTGCTCACCACTGAGGCAAGCATGTACTTTTATTCATCCTTTAATATGAAGCCATGACATGCATAATGTCACTTTGAGCTTTGTGTAGGCTAGATGTACCTTGCCTTATTTAAATTCAATAGAGTCATAAGGGAAAAAAATGTTGAAGATAATTTTCACTTTAAAAAAGAATTTGGAAAATATTCTTTAAAAAGTGAGTCCCAGAATGACTCATTCTACAAATATACTACATACTACAAGGAACAATAAGTGTTTATGAATACATGTAGCAGGGACTGCAGGCACTCACCACATGTGGCTAATTTTTTTTGGTTTTTGTTTTGTTTGAGACGGAGGCTCGCTCTGTTGCCCAGGCTGGAGTGAAGTGGCAGGATCTAGGCTCACTACAGCCTCTGCCTCCCGGATTCAAGTGATTCTCCTGCCTCAGCCTCCGGAGTAGCTGGGATTACAGGCGCACACCACCACGCCCAGCTAATTTTTTTTTTTAATTTTTAGTGGAGACAGCGTTTCACCGTGTTGGCCAGGCTGGTCTCAAACTCCTGATCTCAGGTGATCCACCCACCTCAGCCTCCCAAAGTGCTGGTATTACGGGTGTGAGCCACCACACCCGGCCTGTATTTTTTAAAGTAGAGACTCGGTATTGCCATGTTGCCCAGGTTTGTCTTAAACTCCTGAGTTCAAGCAATCCACTTGCCTCAGCCTCCCAAAGTCCTAGGACTATAGGTGTGACCCACCTCACCCGGCCTATGAATGATTTTATGCTTGTAGTAACAATTCTAAACCAGGGGTTAGCAATCTCTGGCATAAAAACCAAAGAGAGCAAAAGTCAACAGTGAAGACTTAATGGCCAGTGCATAACAGTATAATCTCCCTTGATTCAAGCTAACAGTTTCCAATAAACATTTCTTAAGTACCTGCTAGGTGCCAAACAATCCTATCTGGATCAGCATTTCCTACACCTACACCTCCTGACTTGACACACAGAAAGGACTCTGAGGCTGCATATGAATACTGACGCTGATACCATATACCCAATATACTCAGATTTTGTCCTAAAAACTATGAGTGGATACTACATATTAGTACTTGCAAAAATTAGAGTTAAGTCTATCAAGAAAACCAATGTACACAGATGTTAATTGTTAGGAAAACTTTCTGGGGCTCTACTACTACAAGAGTGTACTTACTAATGACTGTCTGTGGGCTGGGCACAGTGGCTCATGCCTGTAATGCCAGCACTTTGGGAGGCCAAGCCAGGTGGATCATCTGAGGTCAGGAGTTCGAGACCAGCCTGACCAAAATGGCGAAACTTCGTCTCTACTAAAAATACAAAAATTAGCCGGGCATGGTGGCGGGAGCCTGTAATCCCAGCTACTCGGGATGCTGAGGCAAGAGAATCACTTGACCCTGGAAGGCTGAGGTTACAGTAAGCAGTGATCACGCCACTGCACTCCAGCCTGGGTGACAGGAGCGAAACTCCGTGTCAAAAAAAAAAAAAGAAATCTAGTGTGAAGACAGAGTAATAAACAGAACGAAATAGTCCTAAGGCTATTCAAAGTCATAAAGAATAGGCAAAACTATTTTCTCACCTTAAATATCACACAAACAGGCTTAACAGTTTGCCTATCAGATGTAACTTGGCATTTGCATTGCTAATAGTCCTTTTTCAAAGAGTGCTCACACTTTCAGTTCCTTTTCAATGATAATAACTGAATCTCCTACCTACCCTAGGACTCAGACATACTAATAACCTCAAGCTGCAGATAAGCACTTTCATGTTCAGAGTAGAAATTTTTTGAGGGAGGTGTTTGTTTTTGTGGGAAGGCATTGTAGAGGAAGGTTCATTCTGCTCTGTTCTAGTTTTTACTTGATACTCCATAAACAGCGAATGCAAATATAATTTATCCCTCATGAAAAGACATATATAAGACAAAAACCAATGGAAATGAAAAATTCCTAAAAGAGCTGTTTTCAATACGCACTAGAAAAAAGGATCCTCACTTCTTTGTGGTATTAAATTCTTTGTCTTCATACAGTTTTCAACTCAAAACTAGTCGTCCAAAGACCATTTGGAAAAATGAAACTGTAAAAGGCAATGGATTACTCGACCACAAGTAAATCCCTACAATTTTAAGATGACAGTCTACTTCAGTGCAATCGTTTAGACAATAAAGATTTAAAGGAAAAGAGAAGCAATAAAACACTTCACAAATCCAAAAAATTGCTTCCAGGATACAAAAAGGTTTCCCTACACAAGGTTTAGCCTTGAAACTGCAGTAAGAAAAACATTTCTGAAGTAATAAACTGAAGATACAGACTTAATGTTAACTTCCAAACTGTTCTTTATTTATCTTTCTAATTTCCTTTTTTTTTTCCCCAGAGACAGGATCTTGCCCTGTTGCCCAGGCTGGAGTAGAGAGGCATGATCACAGTAGCTCACTGTAGCCTTGACTCCTGGGTTCAGGCAATCCTCCCACCTCCACCACCTGAGTAGCTAGGATTACAGGCACGCATCACCACACCCAGCTAAATTTTTTATCTTCCCATAGAGACGGGCTCTTGCTACATTACCCAGGCTGGTCTGGAACTCCCAGCCTCAAGTGATCCCCCTGCCTCAGCCTCCTAAAGCACTGAGATAACAGGAGTGAGCCATTGTGCTCAGGCCAATTTCATGTAATTTTTACTATGGCTTAAAACTGAAAAGGTAGCCGGGTGTGGTGGCTCACGCCTGTAATCCCAGCACCTTTGGAGACTGAAGTGGGCAGATCACCTGAGGTCAGGAGTTCGAGACCAGCCTGACCAACACGGAGAAACCCCGTCTCTACTAAAAAAATACAAAATTAGCTGGGCTTGGTGGTGCATGCTTGTAATCCTACCTACTTGGGAGGCTGAGGCAGGAAAATTGCTTGAACCTGGGAGGTGGAGGTTGCAGTGAGCTGACGTCAAGCTATTGCACTCCAGCCTGGGCAACAAGAGCGAAACCCTGTCTCAAAAAAAAAAAAAAAAAAAAATCTGAAAAGGTGTTAAAGGGTATCCTTGTCCCTCAGTTTGTCTCAAGGTAAATTAAGGTTATCATTTTCTTGAGAATACATCCACAAATGTTGTATACATATATAAGCAACATATAAATATTTCTGTATTTTCTCCTTTCTACTCAAATGGCAGCAAAATACACATACTGTTCTACACCTTGCGGAGCTTTTTCCCCCCATTTAATATCTACATCATCCTCTATCAGCATTTTCCTTATTCTTCATGCTACTCCATCTTGGATGGACAAATTTTTATTTAACCAGTCTTCTATAACTGAACATTTAACTTGTTTCCAATGTTTTGCTACTATAAACAAAGCTTCAATAAAACTTGGCCATTCTTATTTCAGTTTTGCATAAGATAAAAATATGGATGTTAAATTGTTGGGTCAAATAGTTCTGTGCATTTATAAATCTGATGGATTCTATAAAATTATCCTCCATAAAGACTGTCCTAATTTACATTCCCATCCAAAATTTGAGTACCTATCTCCCCATTCAGGCTAACAACTTGCTAAATTTTTATTTTTATCAATGTGATAGGTTTTTTAAAAAATGGCATCTGGTGTAGTTTTAATTTTCATTTCTCTTATAAATCAAGTGAGTACCTCACCTTCTCGTCTTGTACATTTATCTCTCATTTCTGTGAATCTCCATATTTGTCCTTTGTCCATTTTTCTACTGAATTGTTAAGTCTTTTTATTGGTTTGTTGACATTTTTCATACATTAAGGAAATTTGCCTATCTTTGTGGAGCTGTAAACATTTTTCAAACTTGTCTTTTGACTTTACTTGTGGGTTTTTGTTTTTGTTTTTTGACGAAGTCTCACTCTTTCGCCAGGCTGGAGAGCAGTGGCGTGATCTTGGCTCACTGCATCCTCTGCCTCACGGGTTCAAGTGATTCTCCTGCCTCAGTCTCCTGAGTAGCTGGGATTACAGGTGTGTGCCACCACGCCCGGCGAATTTTTGTATTTTTAGTAGACACGGGGTTTCACCATGTTGGCCAGGCTGGTCTCCGATCTCCTGACCTCATGATCCACCAGCCTCAGCCTCCCAAAGTGGCTTGTGGTAGTTTTAAATATGCAAAATCTTTTATTTTTTATACAGTCTAACTTATGAATCTTGTTTTTTTCATTGCTTCAGGGTTTTATGTCAAGAAAAAAAAAACGCTTCATTCTAAACTATAAAAGTTTTCTCCTCTGTTTAGTTCTATTCCTTTTGTGACTCTGCCTTTTAAATTTAAAGCTTGATCCATTTAAATTTCATTCTGGTGGAGGTATAAATTATAGATCCAACTTTATTTTTCTCCAGATGGCTACCCAGTTACCCCAACACCCTTTGAATAAATTCCCTCCCTGATTTAAAATGTCACTTTTATCATGTCCTGTGTTTTGCAGTCTCAAATTTCCTGTCTTCATATTTTATTTCACTGATCTAGATCTATACATGTGCCTTCACACAGTTTTAATTATTGTAGCTTACTATCCTTTAATATCTTATAGACTTGGTCCCACCTCTCATTACTCTTCTTTTTCATAGTGTTCCTATTATTGTATGCTCATTTCTGTATTAATTTTAGCCTTAATTTGTCAAGCCAAAAAAAAAAAAATTCCTGTGGGCATTTTCACTGGAGTTACTTCCAATTTACAGACAAATTCAGGGAGCTTATTTACCTTTAAGAAACAGCCCTAATATTATAGCTGGCAATTTTGCTCCACCAAATACAAATGATGTGATTCATGACTCAACTAGAGCATTCATATTTCATATTAGTATGGGTCCAATCACAAGATGATGGTCTTCCTCACAGGTAATAATGGTATTTGGCACTAACCTCCCTCCTACAGACAGAAGAGCTATATGAAAAACATATGAATGTCAAAAGTACTGTTAAAATAGCAGATTCCCTGAGTTTACCCATAAATTAAATATAAATAAGAAACAATTCTATGGTCACCATATGTTTTCTTAAAATGGAAGCTAAAGACACAGGCATAAAGAATTTAAAAAGACCTCTACAGATGATCCAGAAAGGCTCTAAGCAATCTTTTCTTCTGAACATATCACCCCTAACATAATGGTTTATTTTATGGACTGTTTTCTAATTTTCCATTCAAAGGACATTCCAAATTAGAAAATCATGTCCATTCTACTCCAACATTCCTACAGAATTATTACCACATGTATAGTATCTTTTATCATCAAGTAGATGAAAGCAAAAGGCAAGATATGAACAAAAAGTAAAGAGAAAATATTTTACATTAATATTTTACAGTTTGTAAACACTAACAAAAACTATCTCATTTGACACATATGCATAGTGAACTAATTATGAACTAAAAATGAATACATTAAAATGAAGAATAATTTTATAAGCAATATTTTTAAACTTTCATTTCTACCACATCCTATAATTTTAATGCTAAAAATCTTAAGATATCAAAATAAAAATCCCTGTTGAAGGGTTAGGGGATTAAGATATGATATTAAAGAAGTAGGTGGGGCCAGATGATGAAGGGTCTTGTAGGCAACAGTAAGAATTTTAGACTTTGCCCATAAGAATAGTGAAAAATCAGTAAGATTTTAAGCAAGAAAAGATTGTGATCATTAGCTGATTTTTAAAGATCATTTGGTAACAATGTAGAAGATGGGTTATTTGCATGGTGACAAGGGTAGAAATAGAGAAAATAAGTTACTGCAATGAACCAGACATGATTATTAGACTTAGGGTAGGATTGGTAGCAGCAGTATGATGAAGAAAGGATTCATTTAAGAAATACTGAGTAGAAGAAATTTTAGTAGTCAAAATGTTCTAATATTCCCCCTCCAAAAAAAGTCCCAGTGGTTACTGACACATTCCACCAAAGCTTCAATAAATCAGTACTTAAATGTAAATACAGCCGGGTGTAGTGGCTCATGCCTGTAATTCCAAGCACTTCAGAAGACCAAGGTGGGAGGATTGCTTGGGCCCAGGAGTTCAAGACCAGCCTGGGCAACATACTAAGACTTCGTCTCTATAAGATTTTTTTTTATTCTTTTAATGTAAATGAATAAAAAGAGTTCTGGAAGCATGCAACCAAACTGATAATAGTGGTTAGTTCTGGATAAAGGAGGTGAAAATTATGGATAACAAAGAGATACTATTTTTATTTTTATAAGAATACATTCATGTATGACTTGTATAATTTATAATTTTCTAAGAAATTTTCCTACAAATTAAACACAAAAAGCCTTAATTCATATCTAAATTAAATAACTGAAAAAAGAAATATTAAAGAGGTAAAAATTATAAGACACTACTAATTTTTTGACTTGAACAACTCAGAAATGATATAAATGATGGTGTCATTTATAGAACTAGGAAACTAAAAGAGAAACGCAGGTTTGAAAGGAAAATAATTAAGTCCGAGGCACAAGTGTAACAAATAAATAAAGATGTCCTATGACTAGGTGGGACTACAAGAGTCTGGAGCTCAGGATAAGTGAACACTTGAACCTGGTACATAGTAGTTTGAGAGTAGACGAGAGTAGGAAAAGGGCCCAGGAAAGTGGGAAGAAGGTGGCTTAACTAAGACTGGAGTTACCAAAGAGGTAAGAGAAAAACCAACAGATCTTGATTTATCAAAGTCCAGTAAAGACTGTTATGAGAAACAGTGGTCAGTTGTGTTCAGTGCTACTGAGTTGTCAAATAAGATGAGGAATGAAGAGCCCACTGAATTTAGCAACACTGGCATCTTTAGCAGGTTCAGTGGAGTGATGGAATGAATGAAGTACAAGGTGAACAAATAAAGCAAATGTGATCACTCTTTGAAGAAATTTGGATATGAAAAAAAATCGGGCAGAGTGTAAGAATGGGGTAGAAAGGTTCAGTATCAAAGGAGGGCTTTTTTATTTTTAAGGTGGAAGAGATTTCTCCATGTTTAAATGGCATTTATGCACAATGGCAGAAAGGGAAAGAATGATTATTTTTTAATAATGCTCCAAAATTAATATAGGAAACAAATGGGAATGCTGCTCATTTCTGTAGTATGACAGTGAGACATCTCAGCCATCAGTAAATGGAATTTATTCACTCCGAAAGACAATAAATCAACAAAACAAAAAACCTCTTCTGTAGACATGAAAGAAGATCTGCTTACATTTAATTTTCTTTTTTTTTTTTTTTTTTTTTTTTTTTTTTTTTTATTTTTATTTTTTTTTATTATACTTTAAGTTCTAGGGTACATGTGCATAACGTGCAGGTTTGTTACATATGTATACTTATGCCATGTTGGTGTGCTGCACCCATCAACTCGTCAGCACCCATCAATTCATCATTTATATCATGTATAACTCCCCAATGCAATCCCTCCCTCCTCCCCCCTCCCCCCTCCCCATGATAGACCCCAGTGTGTGATGTTCCCCTTCCCGAGTCCAAGTGATCTCATTGTTCAGTTCCCACCTATGAGTGAGAACATGCGGTGTTTGGTTTTCTCTTCTTGTGATAGTTTGCTAAGAATGATGGTTTCCAGCTGCATCCATGTCCCTACAAAGGACGCAAACTCATCCTTTTTTATGGCTGCATAGTATTCCATGGTGTATATGTGCCACATTTTCTTAATCCAGTCTGTCACAGATGGACATTTGGGTTGATTCCAAGTCTTTGCTATTGTGAATAGTGCCGCAATAAACATACGTGTACATGTGTCTTTGTAGTAGACTAATTTATAATCCTTTGGGTATATACCCAGTAGTGGGATGGCTGGGTCATATGGTACATCTAGTTCTAGATCCTTGAGGAATTGCCATACTCTTTTCCATAATGGTTGAACTAGTTTACAATCCCACCAACAGTGTAAAAGTGTTCCTATTTCTCCACATCCTCTCCAACACCTGTTGTTTCCTGACTTCTTAATGATTGCCATTCTAACTGGTGTGAGATGGTATCTCATTGTGGTTTTGATTTGCATTTCTCTGATGGCCAGTGATGATGAGCATTTTTTCATGTGTCTGTTGGCTGTATGAATATCTTCTTTTGAGAAATGTCTGTTCATATCCTTTCCCCACTTTTTGATGGGGTTGTTTGTTTTTTTCTCGTATATTTGTTTGAGTTCTTTGTATATTCTGGATATTAGCCCTTTGTCAGATGAGTAGGTTGCAAAAATTTTCTCCCATTCTGTAGGTTGCCTGTTCACTCTGATGGTAGTTTCTTTTGCTGTGCAAAAGCTCTTTAGTTTAATTAGATCCCATTTGTCAATTATGGCTTTTGCTGCCGTTGCTTTTGGTGTTTTAGACATGAAGTCCTTGCCAATGCCTATGTCCTGAATGGTACTACCTAGATTTTCTTCTAGGGTTTTTATGGTATTAGGTCTAACATTTAAGTCTCTAATCCATCTTGAATTAATCTTCGTATAAGGGGTAAGGAAAGGATCCAGTTTCAGCTTTCTACTTATGGCTAGCCAATTTTCCCAGCACCATTTATTAAATAGGGAATCCTTTCCCCATTTCTTGTTTCTCTCAGGTTTGTCAAAGATCAGATGGCTGTAGATGTGCGGTATTATTTCTGAGGACTCTGTTCTGTTCCATTGGTCTATATCTCTGTTTTGGTACCAGTACCATGCTGTTTTGGTTACTGTAGCCTTGTAGTATAGTTTGAAGTCAGGTAGCGTGACGCCTCCAGCTTTGTCCTTTTGACTTAGGATTGTCTTGGCAATGCGGGCTCTTTTTTGGTTCCATATGAACTTTAAAGCAGTTTTTTCCAATTCTGTGAAGAAAGTCATTGGTAGCTTGATGGGGATGGCATTGAATCTATAAATAACCTTGGGGAGTATGGCCATTTTCACGATATTGATTCTTCCTATCCATGAGCATGGTATGTTCTTCCATTTGTTTGTGTCCTCTTTGATTTCACTGAGCAGTGGTTTGTAGTTCTCCTTGAAGAGGTCCTTTACATCCCTTGTAAGCTGGATTCCTAGGTATTTTATTCTCTTTGAAGCAATTGTGAATGGAAGTTCATTCCTGATTTGGCTCTCTGCTTGTCTGTTGCTGGTGTATAAGAATGCTTGTGATTTTTGCACATTAATTTTGTATCCTGAGACTTTGCTGAAGTTGCTTATCAGCTTAAGGAGATTTTGGGCTGAGACGATGGGGTTTTCTAAATATACAATCATGTCATCTGCAAACAGGGACAATTTGACTTCTTCTTTTCCTAACTGGATACCCTTGATTTCTTTCTCTTGCCTGATTGCCCTAGCCAGAACTTCCAACACTATGTTGAATAGGAGTGGTGAGAGAGGGCATCCCTGTCTTGTGCCAGTTTTCAAAGGGAATTTTTCCAGTTTTTGCCCATTCAGTATGATATTAGCTGTGGGTTTGTCATAAATAGCTCTTATTATTTTGAGGTACGTTCCATCAATACCGAATTTATTGAGCGTTTTTAGCATGAAGGGCTGTTGAATTTTGTCAAAAGCCTTTTCTGCATCTATTGAGACAATCATGTGGTTCTTGTCTTTGGTTCTGTTTATATGCTGGATTACGTTTATTGATTTGCGAATGTTGAACCAGCCTTGCATCCCAGGGATGAAGCCCACTTGATCATGGTGGATAAGCTTTTTGATGTGCTGCTGAATCCGGTTTGCCAGTATTTTATTGAGGATTTTTGCATCAATGTTCATCAGGGATATTGGTCTAAAATTCTCTTTTTTTGTTGTGTCTCTGCCAGGCTTTGGTATCAGGATGATGTTGGCCTCATAAAATGAGTTAGGGAGGATTCCCTCTTTTTCTATTGATTGGAATAGTTTCAGAAGGAATGGTACCAGCTCCTCCTTGTACCTCTGGTAGAATTCAGCTGTGAATCCATCTGGTCCTGGACTTTTTTTGGTGGGTAGGCTATTAATTGTTGCCTCAATTTCAGAGCCTGCTATTGGTCTATTCAGGGATTCAACTTCTTCCTGGTTTAGCCTTGGGAGAGTGTAAGTGTCCAGGAAATTATCCATTTCTTCTAGATTTTCTAGTTGATTTGCGTAGAGGCATTTATAGTATTCTCTGATGGTAGTTTGTATTTCTGTGGGGTCAGTGGTGATATCCCCTTTATCATTTTTTATTGCATCTATTTGATTCCTCTCTCTTTTTTTCTTTATTAGCCTTGCTAGCGGTCTGTCAATTTTGTTGATCTTTTCAAAAAAACCAACTCCTGGATTCATTGATTTTTTGGAGGGTTTTTTGTGTCTCTATCTCCTTCAGTTCTGCTCTGATCTTAGTTATTTCTTGCCTTCTGCTAGCTTTTGAATGTGATTGCTCTTGCCTCTCTAGTTCTTTTAATTGTGATGTTAGAGTGTCAATTTTAGATCTTTCCTGCTTTCTCTTGTGGGCATTTAGTGCTATAAATTTCCCTCTACACACTGCTTTAAATGTGTCCCAGAGATTCTGGTATGTTGTATCTTTGTTCTCATTGGTTTCAAAGAACATCTTTATTTCCGCTTTCATTTCGTTATGTACCCAGTAGTCATTCAGGAGCAGGTTGTTCAGTTTCCATGTAGTTGAGCGGTTTTGATTGAGTTTCTTAGTCCTGAGTTCTAGTTTGATTGCACTGTGGTCTGAGAGACAGTTTGTTATAATTTCTGTTCTTTTACATTTGCTGAGGAGTGCTTTACTTCCAATTATGTGGTCAATTTTGGAATAAGTGCGATGTGGTGCTGAGAAGAATGTATATTCTGTTGATTTGGGGTGGAGAGTTCTATAGATGTCTATTAGGTCCGCTTGGTGCAGAGATGAGTTCAATTCCTGGATATCCTTGTTAACTTTCTGTCTCGTTGATCTGTCTAATGTTGACAGCGGAGTGTTGAAGTCCCCCATTATTATTGTATGGGAGTCTAAGTCTCTTTGTAAGTCTCTAAGGACTTGCTTTATGAATCTGGGTGCTCCTGTATTGGGTGCATATATATTTAGGAGAGTTAGCTCTTCCTGTTGAATTGATCCCTTTACCATTATGTAATGGCCTTCTTTGTCTCTTTTGATCTTTGATGGTTTAAAGTCTGTTTTATCAGAGACTAGGATTGCAACCCCTGCTTTTTTTTGTTCTCCATTTGCTTGGTAGATCTTCCTCCATCCCTTTATTTTGAGCCTATGTATGTCTCTGCATGTGAGATGGGTCTCCTGAATACAGCAGACTGATGGGTCTTGACTCTTTATCCAGTTTGCCAGTCTGTGTCTTTTAATTGGCGCATTTAGTCCATTAACATTTAAGGTTAATATTGTTATGTGTGAACTTGATCCTGCCATTATGATATTATCTGGTTATTTTGCTCGTTAGTTGATGCAGTTTCTTCCTAGCCTCGATGGTCTTTACATTTTGCCAAGTTTTTGCGATGGCTGGTACCGGTTGTTCCTTTCCATGTTTAGGGCTTCCTTCAGGGTCTCTTGTAAGGCAGGCCTGGTGGTGACAAAATCTCTAAGCATTTGCTTATCTGTAAAGGATTTTATTTCTCCTTCACTTATGAAACTTAGTTTGGCTGGATATGAAATTCTGGGTTGAAAATTCTTTTCTTTAAGAACGTTGAATATTGGCCCCCACTCTCTTCTGGCTTGTAGAGTTTCTGCCGAGAGATCTGCTGTTAGTCTGATGGGCTTCCCTTTGTGGGTGACCCGACCTTTCTCTCTGGCTGCCCTTAAGATTTTTTCCTTCATTTCAACTTTGGTGAATCTGGCAATTATGTGTCTTGGAGTTGCTCTTCTGGAGGAGTATCTTTGTGGCGTTCTCTGTATTTCCTGAATTTGAATGTTGGCCTGCCCTACTAGGTTGGGGAAGTTCTCCTGGATGATATCCTGAAGAGTGTTTTCCAACTTGGTTCCATTTTCCCCCTCACTTTCAGGCACCCCAATCAGACGTAGATTTGGTCTTTTTACGTAATCCCATACTTCTTGCAGGCTTTGCTCATTTCTTTTTCTTCTTTTTTCTTTTGGTTTCTCTTCTCGCTTCATTTCATTCATTTGATCTTCAATCGCTGATACTCTTTCTTCCAGTTGATCGAGTCGGTTACTGAAGCTTGTGCATTTGTCACGTATTTCTCGTGTCATGGTTTTCATCTCTGTCATTTCGTTTATGATCTTCTCTGCATTAATGAGTCTAGCTGTCAATTCTTCCACTCTTTTTTCAAGATTTTTAGTTTCTTTGCGCTGGGTACGTAATTCCTCCTTTAGCTCTGATAAGTTTGATGGACTGAAGCCTTCTTCTCTCCTCTCGTCCAAGTCATTCTCTGACCAGCTTTGATCCGTTGCTGGTGATGGGCTGCGCTCCTTTGCAGGGGGAGATGCGCTCTTATTTTTTGAATTTCCAGCTTTTCTGCCCTGCTTCTTCCCCATCTTTGTGGTTTTATCTGTCTCTGGTCTTTGATGGTGGTGATGAACTGATGGGGTTTTGGTATAGGTGTCCTTCCTGTTTGATAGTTTTCCTTCTGACAGTCAGAAGGACTCTCTGTTGGTCTGTTGGAGATTGCTTGAGGTCCACTCCAGACCCTGTTTGCCTGGGTATCAGCAGCAGAGGTTGCCGAAGATAGAATATTGCTGAACAGCGAGTGTACCTGTCTGATTCTTCCTTTGGAAGTGTCCTCTCAGGGGTGTACTCCACCCTGTGAGGTGTGGGGTGTCAGACTGCCCCTAGTGGGGGATTTCTCCCAGCTAGGCTACTCAGGGTCAGGGACACACCTGAGCAGGCAGTCTGTCCGTTCTCAGATCTCAACCTCCGCGTTGGGAGATCCGCGGCTCTCCCCAAAGCTGTCAGACAGAGTCGTTCGCGTCTGCACCGGCTCCGGCTACTTCCCCTGTTGGTCTTCAGCTGTGCGCTGTCCCCAGAGGTGGAGACTACAGAGACAGGCAGGCTTCCTTGAGCTGCTGTGAGCTCCACCCAGTTCGAGCTTCCCAGCGGCTTTGTTTACCTACTTAAGCCTCAGCAATGGCGGGCGCCCCTCCCCCAGCCTCGCTGCTGCCTTGCGGATAGATCGCGGCAGACTGCTGTGTTAGCAGTGAGGGAGGCTTCGTGGGCGTGGGACCCTCCCGGCCAGGTGTGGGATATATTCTCCTGGAATGCCTGTATGCTTACAGCGCAGTATTGGGGTGGGAGTTACCCGATTTTCCAGGTGTTGTGTGTCTCAGTTCCCCTGGCTAGGAAAACGGATCCCCTTCCCCCTTGCGCTTCCAGGTGAGGCGATGCCTCGCCCTGCTTCAGCTCTCGCTGGTCAGGCTGCAGCAGCTGACCAGCACCGATTGTCCGGCACTCCCTAGTGAGATGACCCCAGTACCTCAGTTGAAAATGCAGAAATCACCGGTCTTCTGTGTCGCTCGCGCTGGGAGTTGGAGACTGGAGTTGTTCCTATTCGGCCATCTTCCAGTAGCGCTTTAAAGAATCTGCTTACATTTAAATCATAAGGGAACTTTTAGAACATTCACATCAAAATGGAAAATGGAATTTAAAGTTCATGTGCTTAATGTCCAATCTGTAAATTCTAAAATATACTTTATCAAAATATTCAGGTGAGGGAGTATAATAATACAACAGGTCAACTTTCTCTGATTCTTCCACAGATTAAAGGTTTTACAGATGCCTTGAAAGGAAATTGATGAGTACATGAATAGCTTAGTTATTTACACTCCTTGAGGCACATACACAGCACACCTAATGGTTCCGCCCTGAGGCAAAAGACTTACAGATTGCCCTCCTAATTGCTCCCTGGACACCCAGTACACAAAGCCACGTGATCCGGAGGTACAGATTCCTATATAAAACTCACCTTTAAGAAAAAAAATCAAAAGATAAATATCTTGCCAACTACTTCTAAACAAATAAAACTCTCTTATAGTACCCAAAACCTAACAAATCACCATGCCACGCACTAGCTAATATACCTAACAAAATTCTGACCTGCTTCTCTTTAAAATAAAAGCAATTTAGGTAGACATTAACCAATTATTTAAACAACATCATTACCCAATAAACTTCTGAACATCTAGTTTTACTATAAATGCAGTGCCAATTTTATAATTTCAAAGTGAGAAATTTCATTTCTAAGGAATGCCTGTTATATCTTCATAATAAGCATAGATAGTTGATAAAGTCATCAATTTTAAGCGTTTAAAATATAAAATAAAATCTAGGTGAAGGAGGTAAAAGAACTTTCTAAACTTGAAGAAATTCAGAACTGGCGACTAAACATCTGAAAAGGCAAGGAATTTTTCTAAGTTTAGGGAAAAAAAATAATAGAAACTGAATTCCCAAAAATAAAAAATCTTCCACTCCTCTGTCCCCAGGACATATTCCCCACCCTGGGGCAGAGCCCAGATGCAGACCTGAAAGTGTCCCCAGAGCCCTTGCTGTCCAACACTATGGCCCTCCACAACCTTTATCAACGGATGAAAAAGAGGATAGGAGTAAAGTTCACAAAATAGGAGATGCAATGAATAAGCAAACATATGGGAAAATACGTAACTTTGTGAGTAACTTTAAATTTTCACATTAAAACAACAGGTAACTTGTAGGGGTTCTTTTGTTTTTTATTTTGCTGTTAATTGGCAAAAAATGTAAAACTATGCTAATATCCAGTGCTGGCAATTGGTGTGTGAAACTGGTAGGCAATTTGGTAATACATATAAAGTGCCATAAAAACATCCAACATGCCCTTTTGTCCACTATTTCCTCTTC
The DNA here is from genome assembly GCF_007565055.1 of Rhinopithecus roxellana. Lineage (NCBI taxonomy): Eukaryota > Metazoa > Chordata > Mammalia > Primates > Cercopithecidae > Rhinopithecus > Rhinopithecus roxellana. The sequence continues at coordinate 54,294,574 of NC_044551.1, read as the reverse complement.
TGGAAGTCTATATTAAGGGCGAAAGAAAATATGGGCAGAGTGAAGGGCAGTGCTTTCTCCACATGCATAGAGACATTCATCTGAGCCTCACGCATAAAATGAAAACTTGGAAACAAATTTAAATGCCCAAAATAAGACAACAGTCAAATAAAATATAAATCCACTGAATTATTTATGTTTACACATAACATGTATATAACAGAAAAATGCTTCTCATACAACGTCAAACCAGAAAGAGCTAGATATAAAAATGTGCAAATAATGAAAACCTGCATTTAATGCATAGAAAATACAAGGAGGAAAAACACTAAAATAGTGACTATGGTTGGTTAACACAATGGTATAGAATGACTTTTCCCATTTCCCAGTATCTTGCACATGTTTCAAAATGTGATTTCATTGCTTCTACTATTTTTATACAGCTTTTAAAAAATGGGAGGGGAGGATTTCATAAGGTATTTGCAAATTTAAAATAGAAGAATAGAAATCTGAGTGTTCTTTGAAACTTTTTTAAAAATCAAAAATAACAGTGCAATAAGGATGATTCATAATTTGTTTGATGTAGTTCAAGTTCTTTTGTACAGAGGATGCTAAAAAAATGGTTATGATTTCACTTGGGGTCTTAGAAGTTATCTCAGAAGTTATTTAATTCTAAATAAAACTGGAAAGCCATTTGAGTTTTAAGTTGGAATGTTCCATAATCTAATTTATGCTATAGCCTCTGTTTTCTAGTTTGTTTTTTGGTAAAATCTGACATCTTAGATGTCCAGTGAATTATCTGTGGGAAGAGGAAGAATCATTTATACCATCTAACTCTTAATCTAAAAAACTAACATCATTAGGTAAAAAATCATTTTTAGTAATACTGCAAATCTTAACATCTCCCCTACTACACTGCCAGTTTCTGAGGTATGGCAGGGATGCATATTATTTTCACATGGTGGGTGGTTCTTACATAAGTATACAGAGTTGTGCTTGAGGAGGTATACAAGGGGAAAAACTAATGCCCCATCAGTCAAGATCATCACAAACCACCACTCAAGTAAGCAGACATAAATAGGGCTGTCCACATTCAAATAAATCTTTCTTAGATAGTAAAATATTTCTGAGAGAAGAGGTGAGTACCCAAAGCACCAAACCAAAACAGTTCAGGCAAGCCCCCAGGTTCTCTAAGCCTGAGCCCTGGAATACTCAATCATAGCCAACCATATAGTATACATTACTACAATGGATTCTGAGAATTTGGCCTTTTGGTTAGTGGTGGTGAACAGAGAATGGTCTTTCACTAGGATATGTCAAAAGAATGTATCTGAGTTTGATCCAATGACCAAATTACACAGATAATTCTGTCATATAGTAACTTGGCTTTCATTGACCTATACTGAAAGATTATTTTGATTGAAATAAATGTTATATAAGATAAATTCTCCAATAGGGACTGAAGCATTTTAGTTAACCAAGGCTGCTACATTTGCTATTAAAGCCACTGGGTCTCCAGGTCTTAGAAAAATATAGTATGAAGAAGTTTATAATCTATATCCAGTACCCAATGAAGTGATGTACAACATACTAAAAGCACAAATGAATATGTGTAAATACTCTAGTTTAAAAAGGACATCACATACAAAATATTATTTGATAACTAAAATGTATCTATACCTTTCTTTGTATCTTTCAACATGCTCCCTTCACACATTATATGTCACTTCATATTCAAAGAAGCGTTTTTAGTTAAGCAAGGCAGGTATTATCACCTCATCATAGGTGTGGTAAGTGGTAAGCTTAAGTGATCTACAAAAGTTCACATAGCTGCTAGATGTCAAAGCAGAAACTACACTTGTAGGGTGAATGACACTCTCATTTGCCTCTCCTCCCCTTACCAGATCTCCAACAGAGAGCTGACTGACTTGCTTCTTATGCAAGCAATGTGATCAAAAAGAAATTATTTGATGACATCCCAGATATATGTCCTTTCTTGATAGCTGGCCAGCAGTAAGAGTTGATTCATCTACTAACACTCCATAATAGAAAATCCATAGATTCTTACCCAAAAGGCAAACTGGTAATTTAAAAGGTAAGCCTCCTACTGAGCCAAAGTCCAAACATTATTTTAAAAGAATTTATTTAAAAATTCAAGGACTAACATAAAGGAAAACCAGAGGCAGACTGATCAGAGGTTTTTCTCCCTTGTTTTCTTTTTAATTGGAAAAAACTGCTTTAAAGTTCATATGGAACCAAAAAACCGCCCGCATTGCCAAGACAATCCTAAGTCAAAAGGACAAAGCTGGAGGCGTCACGCTACCTGACTTCAAACTATACTACAAGGCTACAGTAACCAAAACAGCATGGTACTGGTACAAAAACAGAGATATAGACCAATGGAACAGAACAGAGTCCTCAGAAATAATACCACACATCTACAGCCATCTGATCTTTGACAAACCTGAGAGAAACAAGAAATGGGGAAAGGATTCCCTATTTAATAAATGGTGCTGGGAAAATTGGCTAGCCATAAGTAGAAAGCTGAAACTGGATCCTTTCCTTACTCCTTATACGAAAATTAATTCAAGATGGATTAGAGACTTAAATGTTAGACCTAATACCATTAAAACCCTAGAAGAAAATCTAGGTAGTACCATTCAGGACATAGGCATGGGCAAGGACTTCATGTCTAAAACACCAAAAGCAATGGCAGCAAAAGCCAAAATTGACAAATGGGATCTAATTAAACTAAAGAGCTTCTGCACAGCAAAAGAAACTACCATCAGAGTGAACAGGCAACCTACAGAATGGGAGAAAATTTTTGCAATCTACTCATCTGACAAAGGGCTAATATCCAGAATCTACAAAGAACTCAAACAAATATACAAGAAAAAAACAACCCCATCAAAAAGTGGGCAAAGGATATGAACAGACATTTCTCAAAAGAAGACATTCATACAGCCAACAGACACATGAAAAAATGCTCATCATCACTGGCCATCAGAGAAATGCACATCAAAACCACAATGAGATACCATCTCACACCAGTTAGAATGGCAATCATTAAAAAATCAGGAAACAACAGTTGTTGGAGAGGATGTGGAGAAATAGGAACACTTTTACACTGTTGGTGGGATTGTAAACTAGTTCAACCATTATGGAAAACAGTGTGGCGATTCCTCAAGGATCTAGAACTAGATGTACCATATATGACCCAGCCATCCCAATACTGGGTATATACCCAAAGGATTATAAATTATTCTACTACAAAGACACATGCACACGTATGTTTATTGCAGCACTATTCACAATAGCAAAGACTTGGATTCTCACTTGTTTTCTACTGTTTTTTTTTTTTTTTTTTTTGAGACGGAGTCTTGCTCTGTCGCCCAGGCTGGAGTGCAGTGGCCGCATCTCAGCTCACTGCAACCTCCGTCTCCCGGGTTCACGCCATTCTCCTGCCTCAGCCTCCCGAGTAGCTGGGACCACAGGCGCCCGCCACCTCGCCCAGCTAATTTTTTTGTATTTTTTTAGTAGAGACGGGGTTTCACCATGTTAGCCAGGATGGTCTCGATCTCCTGACCTCGTGATCCACCCGTCTCGGCCTCCCAAAGTGCTGGGATTACAGGCTTGAGCCACCGTGCCCAGCAATACATCACTCCCCACCACCTCAGGCACCGCTGGGATTCGAACCCAGGATCTCCTGTTTACCAGATAGGCGCTTTAACCAGCTAAGCCACAGCGCCGGTTTTCTACTGTTTACATCAAGCAAGACATTTCAATTATCTAGAATAACTATGCCAATTATTTTGCATAGTCATTTGGCAGTAGTCCTAAAATAAGTCCTAACTTATTACACCAATTAATATGAATACTTTTAAATTATTTCAACTGAGTAAAATGTTTCTAAACTTTAAAATAGCTATCTTCTTAAGTATGGAGACTTATTGGTGTATCTACTATGAATTACTAAGAATTATGTTTTATATAAAATACAGTAGCTAACATGTTTTGAGTTCTTCATTATGTACTGGGCACTCAGCTATTTAAACATGAAATCTCACTGACTCTTCACAACAATCCTATGGTGTAGGTTTTTGAGACAGGCGCTTTCTCTGTTGCCCAGGCTGGAGTACAGTGGCATCCTCACAACTTACTACAGCCTCGACCTTTTGGCATCAAGCGATCCCCCTGCCTCAGCCTCTCAAGTAGCTGGAACTACAGGTATGTGCCACCACACCTCGCTGAATATTTTTTTAATTTTTTGTAGAGATGGAGGCCTCCCTATGTTGCTGAGGCTGGTCTCAAACTCCTGTCCTCAAGTTATACCTCTCATCTTGGCCTCCCAAAGAGTGTTGGGATTACAGGCGTGAGCCACCATGCCCGGCCACAAACAACTTTTAAATCTACTTTATAAATGTGGAAACAGAGGCACTAAACATTACTTAACCAATCAGAAGGTAAGAAAACTGGGATCTGAATGTAAAAAGTCTAGCCACTATACTATATGGCCTCTGTGATCTACCTGTTCTCTTGTGTGGCTTTGGGATAATGGAAAAAGCATAGCCTCCAGACTCTGACTAACTGGGTTCAAATCCTAGCTCCTGTGCTTATAGATGCAATCTTGAGAAAGCTAGAGAAAATGTTCTTGCACTTCTCAACAACAAAAGACACACAAGGATCTGGGTAAAGTGGCTCATGCTTGTAATCCCAGGACTCTGGAAGGCCAAGGCAGGAGGATGGACCACTTGAGGTCAGGAGTTCAAGACCAACAGAGTGATATCCCATCTCTAAAAAACCTTTGTTTAAATGAAATAGCCAAGCATGGTGGTACAAACCTGTAATCTCAGGAGGCTGAGTTGGGAAGATTGCTTGAAGTCAGGAGTATAAGGCTGCAGTGAGCTATGATTGCACCACTGTACCTAGCCTGGACTACAGAGTGAAACCCTGTCTCAATTTAAAAAAAGAAAAAGAAAGAAAAAAGGCACTTAAGGCCTGATGTAAGCGTTTCTGCACTGCAGAACTGTTGTGAAAATGTAACACCTAGAAAACAGTGACTAGCTCATGCTTAGGGATCAAAAATCTCAGCTGTAACACAGTGACTCCTCAGGGGATGGTGAGGTGTTTGAGACGATGGCTCCACACCACATGGCCTCAAACTGCTCTTGTTGAATTCTTCAGTTTTCTTTCTTTTTTAAAGGTTTTACTTCTTCATGCTATCACTTAATCAAGCTGACACTGGGGATGTGCCTGCATATAAGGCATTCCCTTCTGTGCCTTTTTTTTCTTTTTTCTTTTCTTTTTTGAGACAGCATCTCGCTTTGTCACCCAGGCTGGAGTACAGTGGCAAGATTATGGCTCATGCAGCTTCGATCTCCTGGGTTCCAGCAATACTCTCACCTCAGCCCCCCAAGTATCTGGGACTACAGGCGTGTGCCACCACGTCTGGTTAATTTTTGTATTTTTGTGGAGATGGGGTTTCGCCATGTTGCTCATGCTAGTCTCAAGCTTCTGGCTCAAGCAATCTGCCTGCCTCAGCCTCCAAAGTGCTACGAGCATGTGCCTCTTTCAAATACACTATAAATTAGAAAGCTAAACTTTCTAAAACAATTTATAAGTAGGAATATCCAAATTCTAGGAGAAGATTCTGGGTCTTTCCAATTAGCTAAGAGAAAAACTTCAGTATGTGGACATTGTAACATCTAGTTCTGGCTTTTTAGAGTTCGATTTGCTTATTCACCTTCTTTGTGAGGTTTGAAGAATGCTGAGGATACCACACATTTCAGACCTACACATAAACTTGGTCTTACTGGAGCACACTATAATGTAGCACTGCCACTATCCCATCCAATCAAATACACAGGACAAAGACAGGCAAAGTGGGTTCAGGCTGGTATACCAGACTGCTTAAAAAATGCATAAAAGCATATGCAACCTTTTTCTGGCTAAGAGTTAAAAGAAATTAAAAATGACACTTAGGCTGGGCGTGGTGGTTCATGCCTGTAACCCCAGCACTTTGAGAGGCCAAGGCGGGCAGATCGCTTAGAGCCCAGGAGTTCAAAACCAGACTGGGCAACATGGTGAAACACAGTCTCCATGAAAAATACAAAACTTAGCCAGGCATGGTGCCTGGCGCCTGTAGTCCCAGCTACTTAGGAGGCTAAGGTGGGAGGATTACTTGAGCCTGGGAGGTGGAGGTTGCAGTGAGCCAAAATCACTGCCAGCCTGGGTGACAGAAAGAGACCATCTTAAAAAAGAAGATACCTAATTGAAGACACATTTGGAGGTTTAAGGTGCTTTACAGAAGAGGAACTAAAGTATTGGGCAGATGTCTCCCTTTTAGATAAATTTGCCAAACTCACTGCCAAATATGGTCTGACAGAACTTTTCAGTACACTGTGCCAACGTAATGCTATTTGCACACACTCTCTAGTAAGTTAGCAAAGGAAACTGACTCCATCTTTCAGTGATGAGCCCATTAGACAAACCTAAGTACTGAAAACCGCTAAGTGGTAGAAGAGAACATAATCACACTGTTTACTGTGAGACAAAGTCTTCACTGGATTAAAATAAAAGCACACAAGGGAGGGTGAAATGGAAGGATCACACAAAATATATCTGAGATGCCTCAAAAATAAAAGAGCTGTCAAATCAAAAACAAAGTTTAGAATGTTCCATCCTTATTACAGCAACTGTATCAAGCACTGCTATACTTCTGTGTCCCATCATAGAAACTGCCATTCCCAAACATTTTTCAAAATTCAGTGTCAGTCATTCCCTATCCAAGAAGCTGATTAACTACATATATATATATATATAATTTTTTCTTTTTTTTTTTTTGAGACAGAGTCCTGCTCTGTCGCCCAGGCTGGAGTGCAGTGGCACGATCTCAGCTCACTGCAACCTCTGCCTCCTGGGTTCAACCGATTCTCCTGCCTCAGCCTCCCAAAGAGCTGGGACTACAAGCGCCCACCACCACGAATGGCTAATTTTTGTATTTTTAGTAGAGACGGGGTTTCACCATGTTAGCCAGGCTGTTTTCCAACTCCTGACCTCAGGTGATTCGCCTGCCTCAACCTCCCAAAATGCCAGGATTATAAGCGTGGGCCACCATGCCTGGCATGTGTCACATTTCAAAAAGGTTATGAACCATAATAGGGCAGGGGTCAGCAAACTTTTTCTGTAAAGAGCCAGTTGGTAAATATCTTAGGCTTTGAAGGCCAAAGTTTCTGTCATAACTACTCAAATCTGCCATTAGACCACGCAATTAGTCACTGACAATACATTAAATGCTATGGTCTGAATTTTTTTTGTCCCCCCAAAATTTACCAAAGTGATGGTGTTTGGTGGTAGAACCCGTGAGGGACGATTAGGTCATGAGGGCAGAACCCTCATAAATGGGATTAGTGTCCTTATACAAGGGCATGCATGACCCTCTCATTCTTCCCATCATGTGAGGTCACAGCAAGAAGGTATCATCTATGAACCAGGAATAGGGCTCACACCAGACACTGAATTTGCCAGCACCTTGATCTTGGGTTGTCCAGCCTCCAGAACTGTAGGAAACTCAATTTCTGTTGTTTATAAGCCATCCAGTTTATGGTATTTTGCTATAGTAGCCCCAAAGGACTAAGACATAAACTAATGAGTATGGATGTGCTACAATAAAGCTTTATTTATAGACTCTGAAATTTGAATTTCATATAATTTTCACATCACAAAATATTATTGTTTTGACTTTTTTTTCTAACCACTAAAAAAAAGGTAAAAAACATTCTTAGTTTGCAGGCTATACAAAAACAGGTGGATCTGGCCTATGGGCCACAATTTTCGGATCCTTGACAATAGGCTGCCCTAATATTCAAGAATGTATACGCAAAAAAACCTACCAACTACAATTTTAGAATTACGTTACCTTTGAATCTAAAGGGGCGGGAGTATGCTATTATGTTTTCTGAAATAGAAACTATGGGCCGGGCATGGTGGTGCATGCCTGTAGTCCCAGCTACTCAGGAGGTTGAGGTGGGAGGATCGCTTGAGCCCAGGAGGTTGAGGCTGCAGTGAGCTGTGATCACGCCACTGTATTTCAATCTGGGTGAAACAGTGAGACCCAGAAAAGAAAGAAAGAGAGAAAGAGAAAGAAAGAAAGAGAGGGCCGGGCGCGGTGGCTCAAGCCTGTAATCCCAGCACTTTGGGAGGCCGAGACGGGTGGATCACGAGGTCAGGAGATCGAGACCATCCTGGCTAACACGGTGACACCCCGTCCCTACTAAAAATACAAAAGAACTAGCCGGGCGAGGTGGCAGGCGCCTGTAGTCCCAGCTACTCGGGAGGCTGAGGCAGGAGAATGGCGCAAACCCGGGAGGCGGAGTTTGCAGTGAGCTGAGATCCGGCCACTGCACTCCAGTCCGGGCGACAGAGTGAGACTCCGCCTCAAAAAAAAAAAAAAAAAAAAAAAGAAAAGAAAAGAAAGGAAAGAGAGGAAGAGAGAAGAGAAGAGAAGAGAAGAGAAGAGAGGAAGGAAAGAGAGAGAGAAACAAACAAACAAACTATCCTATAGAGACTACTTAAAACTCTTGGCCTCTAAAGTTAATACCAAAATGTTAAATGAGAAATTGTGTCTTTTTAATAACCTTTAAACATATTTTAGCTTACCTCAGGAATGACTTAAACCTCAGCAGTGCTCATATTAGCAAAGTATTTTTATGTCCATCCTCGATAGCTAGGGTATCTCCCCACCCCCCCAAGCCAACTAATCATTAAGGCACTGTGCCAATAGTAAGTTTCCGTAATATGATACCTACCAGCTATTTCCAGAAGCTTCATTAGAAAATATGTTGGGTCTAAAATAAGCATGAGAACACTTTGGGATCAGAGATGAGACTGTCGAGAACAAAGGCTTAGTCAGCCTTCTGTGAGCTCAGCAGAAGTATGCAAGGTAAGTACTATAAAATCATATATAGGCAGTTCTGTTACTATTCAAAACTGGTTCTATACATCACTAGATTACAGAGTATTCTTACCAATTCTGTACAACAAACAATTCTGAAAAACTAAGAGGTTACTCTGATTCCATGATGACACTTTCCACGAGTTGATGTGATCGTTCTTGTATGGATACCCTTGTAAACTGGTGCTGTTAGCCTGTACTGAACCTTTTCCATTTGATTGGCCTCAGTGGGTTCAGATCTAACACATTCCTCGCAGGCAGTGCCCCCTGTGGGGTGGGGAAAAGAGGGCAGAGTCTCCAGTATGTCAGCTGTCTCCCTACAATATCTCTAAAAAACATCTACAGTGGCTCAAGAACAGTGTTTTTCAAATAGTGGGTTCCTGAACCACTAAGAGGTGATAGGCCAATGCTGTGTTGTCACAGAAAGCATTTTTTAATGGAAATGAAACAGTATTATTGAGAACATCAGCAAGCATGGCATGTTTTAGGGGTAAGTCTTGTCTTGTGAAAATCTGTTTCTGTTATTTACAGTATGTGTGTACTGGGTTGTGATGCAAATTTTCTTACTTTACAGGGGGTAGCAGTCTTAAAAATGGCTTGAAATGCCTACCAGACCTAAAGAGACATAAAAGATAAGTAAGCAATCAGGAGAGCAGTCAGACCTGGAAATAAAAACTGCAGTCATCACTTCATGGCACAGAAAGCTTCGGGATAATTGGCATAATCTAAGAAAAGGGCATCAGGTAGGAGAAAATTGCCCAGCCTTAGAAGATAGGGACACCAACATTTAGAGGGCAGATAGAGGAAGAGCCACCAAAACCAGATGAAGCAGTGGCCAGAGAGGTGGGAGGAAAATCATGAGGTGAGGCTCCCCGTGCAAGCTTCCTGTACTACAGGGAAAACTTGTAAAACTAAAAGCTAAGGCTGGCCGTAGTGGCTCACAACTGTAATCTCAGCACTTTGGGAGGCCAAAGTGGGCAGATCACCTGAGGTTGGGAGTTGGAGACCATCCTGGCCAAAATGGTGAAACCTCATCAAAATATAAAAATTAGCCAGCATGGTGGCGCACACCTGTAATTCCAGCTATTCAGGTGGCTGAGGCACAAGAATTGCTTGAACCAGGGAGGCAGAGGCTGCAGTAAGCCAAGATTGGGCCATTGCATTCCAGCTTGGGGGACAGAGCGAGACTCTGTCTCAGAAAAAAGGAAAAAAAAAAAGTTAGTAAGAAGGCATATCTCAGGCCGGGCACAGTGGCTCACGCCTGTAATCCCAGCACTTTGGGAGGCCGAGGCGGGCAGATCATGAGGTCAGGAGATGGAGACCCCATCCTAGCTAACACAGTGAAACCCTGACTCTATTAAAAAAAAAATACAAAAAAAAATTAGCCAGGTGTGGTGGCAAGCACCTGTAATCCCAGCTACTCAGGAGGCTGAGGCAGGAGAATGGTGTAATTCCGGGAGGTGGAGGTTGCAGTGAGCCAAGATCATGCCACTGCACTCCAGCCTGGGCAACAGAGCGAGACTCCATCTTAAAAAAAAAAAAAAAAAAAAGGCGTATCTCAATTTCCCATTTTAAAAACATAAGGCATGAATGAATAAGGGTTGGAGAACATTTACAAAGTAAAGACAGTAAAAAAAAGATGCTACACAGCCTGGAAATTTACTTACTTTGCTGACACATATCTAGGAATACTCACTTGATATTTTATGGTAAGTACTGTATACCAAGAGAGAATGTTGGTATCCATTTAAACCACCTATTTCCATATTTGAAGACATGTGGGAGACTCACATAATAGTTAATCATTTTAGGTTTGTCTGTTAGTGTTCTAAAGGCGCCAAACCACGCCACAGTGAATCTTGTCCTTAATGCATGTTTTCCACGATCTTCTTGCAAATTTCACACTAAATTTCCTGCGAGGAAAGGATCATACTTAATAATCTGGCAGCAAATGCTTTCAACATAAAGTATAATAGAATAACAGGGTTGCCTTTTGTTTAGATTGGAGTTGTCCCAAAGTTTTATCCTGAGTCCCTGTCATCAGAAGCCACAGCTTCTAATCTTCTGGGCAGCAACCTCACTTGGAGTTAAGGGGGTTCCCTGGAAACAAACATGAGAATCTAGTATCATGACTACTTTAAATGTCTTTGTCTAGTTCATAACTTCTTACAAATAACCTATCAGTACTCTTGGTTTTAACAAAAGAGGACATTTCTGTAGTGGGACGCTTTCTTTTTCAATATTTACTTAGAAAAGAGGTAACTGCTCAGGACAATTAGTATGTTATAGAATCAGGATGCTGCTGCTGAAATGGGCCTTAAAAATTATCTTGCCAAGTTCCCTCATTTAACAGATAACAAACTGGAGCTTTTCCCAGGTGATCCAAAGGAAAGAACCTGGCTGTCAGAAGTGATCCAGAGGAAAGAACCTGGCTGTCAGAAGCAGTCAGATGAGGGTTTCAACCCCACTTCTATTACTTTTTCATCAAAGTCAGTTTCTTCATTTGTAAAATAAAAACTACCAATCACAGGGTAATTAAAAGGAAGCAATGTGTTTAAAGCACTTGGCACATGGTAGGTACTCAAAAGCAAATCTCTCTCCTTCAGCCCCGGGAAAAGTCTACATTGGGACCTACTCCCACTCCTCTGAGACTTTAGCCCACCCCTAAAAACACACACATACACAAGGAAAAAAACCACAAGAATATATATGTATTTCATCTTTTTATTGGTCCTAATTTAAATATAAAATTAACATTAAGGGGCTTCTTATATAATACGCCTAAATTCAAACTCAATTCAAAAGATAGGCAATGGTTTAAGGAAAGGGTAGAGAAAGAAGAAAACCAAGGAGCCTCAGTGAGACAAGGGGAAAACAAGCAAGTCCAATATCACAGAAGTCAAAGTTGAAATTCCATATAAATGACTACTGGTATCAAAAGCCAGGAAAAGATTAAAGAGAAACAGAAGCTGAAATAACCCATTGTATTGGCTATAAAATCAGTGGTGACCTTGAAGAGAGATGTTCCAAAGGTGAGGGTAAAAAACTAAAGCCAGTAACAGAAATCAAAATAAAAATAAGTACTAGATAAGTAAAATCAATGGAAACAGCCACTCATTTGAAGTGCTCAGCAGTAAGGAGACAAATCAAACAATTACCATGTGTGGGGGCAAGATAAAAGAGTAGGAGATAAGAGCACAGGCTCTGAAGCCACACTGCCCGGATTCACATCCCAACTCTACCAAGTAGTAGCTATGTGACCTCAGGAGAACTGCTTACCTTCTCCATGCCTATTTCCACATCTGTAAAGCAAGTTTAAAAATGTTACTTCCTCTGCCAGTTATTTTTCTGTTGGTTCTCAACTCTTCTCTGTATTACAAAGGAATAGAAGTCTATAAACTATATTTTCCAAACACCCTTGTCAACTTCCTTTCAGTTGGGTTCCACTCACAGGAAACACTGTCAAGAGGCTGCAAGGTGAGAGAAAGAAAAGGCCTTTTTTGTTTCTTGGTTCTAGTGATACCTCCAACAGCAGTAACAGACAACTGTAGGCTCCATCATCATCTGTGGTGGCTCCAAAACAGCAGAACCAATGAAGATCTCCAGCAGACCTGCAGGGTATGTACTTTATGCAGCAGCAGATACCTGGTATTTGATAATATCCTCTTCTCCTTTTTACTCATTCAACAATCAACATTCATTCACACACACACACACACACACACACACACACACACACACACACAATCTCTCTATCTCTATCTCTCTCTGCTTTTCTGGTCCAACATCACTCTCCCAACACACACTTTTTTTCTTTTTGGTCCTCCAGCCCTTTCAACATCACTGTAACCAATACCCTGCATTAAATCTTTCTCTGCTTAAAACATCTATCTAATGGTAGGTTTTTGGTGGGGTTGTTTCCCCCATTTTCCTGACTGGACACTAACTGACAGCACCTACTTCTTACACTTGTTTTGAAAATGAAATGAGTTTAGAAAGTAGAGACTTTAGATCACTACCTGGCTCCTAGAAAGCACTTTATCAATATTAACAATTGTTGCTCTTCAAGCATCAAACCCACATCCAAAATCGAGTTCCTTGTCTCCCATACAGAATCAAATTCTGAAAACAGTCCTATCATCCTTTCCCTCATCCAGGCTCCAAATATGAGGTGCTTTTCTTCACATCATATGCAAAATCTGCGGGTCCCCTCTTTAGCAAGTCCACCCATCTTCATTCACCTGCTGTAAGCCTTTAACGAGCCTGGATCAAAGCCCTCCCCCTCCCCAGGGATTTCTCTGCCTGCAGGCTCTAGGTCATTCTACAGGTGCCCCAGAGCAGTGCAGGGCATGGCAGGGCAGGGAGGCCAGGCCAGGAGGGCAGGCCAGGAGGGCACGCCAGGAGGGCAGCAGGCAGAGGGCAGGCAGGGCAGCAGGGCAGGGCAGCAGGGCAGGGCAGGGCAGGCCAGGGCAGGCCAGGGCAGGGCAGCAGGGCAGCAGGGCAGGGCAGGGCAGCAGGGCAGCAGGGCAGGGCAGGGCAGCCGGGCAGGCCAGGGCAGGGCAGGGCGGGCAGGCCAGGCCAGGCCAGCAGGGCAGGGCAGCAGGGCAGCAGGGCAGCAGGGCAGGGCAGCAGGGCAGGCCAGGCCAGGCCAGGCCAGCAGGGCAGGCCAGCAGCAGGGCAGGGAGGGAGGGAAGGGCAGGGCAGGAGGGCAGCAGGGCAGGAGGGCAGCAGGGCAGGGCAGCAGGGCAGGGCAGGCAGGCAGGGCGGGCAGGCCAGGCCAGCAGGGCAGGGCAGCAGGGCAGGGCAGCAGGGCAGGCCAGGCCAGGCCAGGAGGGCAGCAGGGCAGGGCAGGGCAGCAGGGCAGCAGGGCAGGGCGGGGCAGGGCGGCAGGGCAGGGCAGGGCAGGGCGGCCAGGCCAGGCCAGGCCAGCAGGCAGGAGGGCAGCAGGGCAGGAGGGCAGCAGGGCAGGGCAGCAGGGCAGGGCAGCAGGGCAGGCCAGGGCAGGGCAGGCCAGGGCAGGGCAGGCCAGGCGGGCAGGCCAGGCCAGCAGGGCAGCAGGGCAGGGCAGCAGGGAGGGCAGCAGGGCAGGGCAGCAGGGCAGGGGAGGGCAGCAGGGCAGGGCAGCAGGGCAGCAGGCCAGGGCAGGACAGGGCAGGGCAGGGCAGGGCAGGCCAGGGCGGGCAGGCCAGGCCAGGGCGGGCAGGCCAGGCCAGGCCAGCAGGGCAGGCCAGCAGCAGGGCAGGGCAGGAGGGAGGGCAGCAGGGCAGGAGGGCAGCAGGGCAGGAGGGAGGGCAGCAGGGCAGGGCAGCAGGGCAGCAGGGCAGGAGGAGGGCAGGGCAGCAGGGCAGGGCAGGACAGGGCAGGGCAGCAGGGCAGGGCAGGGCGGCCAGGCCAGGCCAGGCCAGGCCAGCAGGGCAGGAGGGCAGCAGGGCAGGGCAGCAGGGCAGGGCAGCAGGGCAGGCCAGGCAGCGCAGGCCAGGGCGGGCAGGCCAGGCCAGGCCAGCAGGGCAGCAGGGCAGCAGGGCAGGAGGGAGGGCAGGGCAGGAGGGCAGCAGGGCAGGAGGGCAGCAGGGCAGCAGGGCAGGGCAGCAGGGCAGGGCAGGGCAGGGCAGCAGGGCAGGGCAGCAGGCCAGGGCAGGACAGGGCAGGGCAGGCCAGGCCAGGGCGGGCAGGCCAGGCCAGGCCAGCAGGGCAGGGCAGGAGGGCAGCAGGGCAGGAGGGCAGGGCAGGAGGGCAGCAGGGCAGGGCAGGAGGGCAGGGCAGGAGGGCAGGGCACGGCAGCAGGGGGCAGGGCAGGGCAGGAGGGCAGCAGGGCAGGAGGGCAGCAGGGCAGGAGGGAGGGCAGCAGGGCAGGGCAGCAGGGCAGGGCAGCAGCAAGCAGGGCAGGGCAGCAGGGCAGGGCAGCAGGGCAGGGCAGGGCAGGGCAGGACAGGGCAGGGCAGCAGGGCAGGGCGGCCAGGCCAGGCCAGGCCAGGGCAGCAGGGCAGGAGGGCAGCAGGGCAGGAGGGCAGGGCAGGGCAGGACAGCAGGGCAGGGCAGCAGGGCAGGGCAGGGCAGCAGGGCAGGGCAGCAGGGCAGCAGGGCAGGCCAGGGCAGGGCCGGCCAGGGCAGGGCAGGCCAGGGCGGGCAGGCCAGGCCAGGCCAGCAGGGCAGGGCAGGGCAGGCGGGAGGGCAGCAGGGAGGGCAGCAGGGCAGGAGGGCAGCAGGGCAGGAGGGAGGGCAGCAGGGCAGGGCAGCAGGGCAGGGCAGGGCAGCCGGGCCAGGCCAGGCCAGGCCAGGGCAGGAGGGCAGCAGGGCAGCAGGGCAGCAGGGCAGGAGAGCAGGGCAGGGCAGCAGGGCAGGCCAGGGCAGCAGGGCAGGGCAGCCCAGGGCACGGCAGGCCAGGGCAGGAGGGCAGGAGGGCAGCAGGGCAGGAGGGCAGCAGGGCAGCAGGGAGGGCAGGAGGGAGGGCAGCAGGGCAGGAGGGCAGCAGGGCAGGAGGGAGGGCAGCAGGGCAGGGCAGCAGGGCAGCAGGGCAGGGCAGAGCAGCAAGCAGGGCAGCAGGGCAGGGCAGGGCAGGACAGGGCAGGGCAGCAGGGCAGGGCGGCCAGGCCAGGCCAGGCCAGCAGGGCAGCGGGGCAGGGCAGCAGGGCAGGAGAGCAGGGCAGGGCAGCAGGGCAGGGCAGGGCAGCAGGGCAGGGCCGGCCAGGGCAGGGCAGGGCGGGCAGGCCAGGCCAGGCCAGCAGGGCAGCAGGGCAGGGCAGCAGGGCAGGGCAGCAGGCCAGGGCAGGACAGGGCAGGGCAGGCCAGGGCGGGCAGGCCAGGCCAGGCCAGCAGGGCAGGCCAGCAGCAGGGCAGGAGGGAGGGCAGCAGGGCAGGAGGGCAGCAGGGCAGGAGGGGAGCAGGGCAGGGCAGCGGGGCAGCAGGGCAGCAGGGCAGGGCAGCAAGCAGGGCAGGGGCAGGGCAGGGCAGGGCAGCAGGGCAGGGCAGGGCGGCCAGGCCAGGCCAGGGCAGCAGGGCAGGAGGGCAGCAGAGCAGCAGGGCAGGGCAGCAGGGCAGGGCAGGGCAGGCCAGGGCGGCCAGGCCAGGCCAGGCCAGCAGGGCAGGGCAGGAGGGCAGGGCAGGAGGGAGGGCAGCAGGGCAGGAGGGCAGGGCAGCAGGGCAGCAGGGCAGGGCAGCAGGGCAGGGCAGGAGGGGCAGCAGGGCAGCAGGGCAGGGCAGCAGGGCAGGGCAGGGCAGCAGCAAGCAGGGCAGGGCAGCAGGGCAGGGCAGGACAGGACAGGGCAGCAGGGCAGGAGGGCAGCAGGGCAGGGCAGGGCACGAGAGCAGGGCAGGGCGGGCAGGCCAGGGCAGCAGGCCAGGGCAGCAGGCCAGGGCAGCAGGGCAGGGCAGGGCGGGCAGGCGGCAGGCCAGGCCAGGCCAGGGCAGCAGGGCAGGAGGGCAGGCCAGGCCAGGGAGGGCAGGGCAGGAGGGCAGCAGGGCAGCAGGGCAGGGCAGGGGGCAGGCCAGGCGAGACAGCAGGGCAGGGCAGCAGGGCAGGGCAGGGCAGGCCAGGGCAGGCCAGGCCAGGAGGGCAGGGCAGGAGGGCAGGGCAGGAGGGCAGCAGGCAGCAGGGCAGCAGGGCAGGGCAGGGCAGCAGGCCAGGGCAGGGCAGGACAGGGCAGGGCAGGGCAGGCCAGGGCGGGCAGGCCAGGCCAGCAGGGCAGGCCAGCAGCAGGGCAGGGCAGGAGGGCAGCAGGGCAGGAGGCAGCAGGGCAGGGCAGGGCAGGGCAGCAGGGCAGCAGGGCAGGGCAGCAGCAAGCACGGCAGCAGGGCGGGGCAGCAGGGCAGGGCAGGACAGGGCAGGGCGGCCAGGCCAGGGCAGCAGGGCAGGAGGGCAGCAGGGCAGCAGGGCAGGGCCGGGCAGGGCAGCAGGGCAGCAGGGCAGGCCAGGGCAGGGCAGGGCAGGCCAGGGCGGGCAGGCCAGGCCAGGCCAGGCCAGCAGGGCAGGGCAGCAGGGCAGCAGGGCAGCAGGGCAGGGCAGGAGGGCAGCAGGGCAGGGCAGGAGGGAGGGCAGCAGGAGGGCAGCAGGGCAGGGCAGGGCAGCAGGGCAGGGCAGGGCAGGCAGGGCAGGCAGCAGCAGGCAGGGCGGGCGGCCAGGCCAGGCCAGGCAGCAGGGCAGCAGGGCAGGGCAGGCCAGGCCAGGGGGGCAGGGCAGGAGGGCAGCAGGGCAGGAGGGCAGCAGGCAGGAGGGCAGCAGGGCAGGCCAGGGCAGGCGGGCCAGGCCAGGCCAGCAGGAGCACGGCCTACGTCAGGGCAGCAAGGAGGCATTGCAGGAGGGGCAGCCTGCAGGTAGGGATTGCAGCAGGGCATCAGGCATTGCTGAGCAGGGCATCAGGTCCATTCCATTCCATTCCATTCCATCATTTCATTCCATCATCATTTCATTTCATCATTTCATTTCATCATTTTTCATTTCATCATTTCATTTCATCATTTCATTCCATTTCATTTCATTTCATTTTTCATTCCTTTCCATTCCATTTCATCATTTCATCTCATCATTTCATCTCATCATTTCATCATTTCATTTCATCATTTCATCATTTCATCATTTCATCATTTCTCCATTCCATATTTCATTTTTTTGAGACGGCGTATCGCTGTGTCGCCCAGGCTGGAGTGCAGTGGCGGGGCAGTGAGATCACGTCATTCTCCACAAACAAAAAAAGTGGTACCCAAGGTCACAAGTCCATTCAGCCACATACGGCCTTCCTGAACCCCTGCCTTCTTTCTCAACACTAGTTCTCACTATACCTGTCTCCTATTTGCATCCTCAAATCTTGTACCCCAACCACAAGAGAAATCCCTGGCATTCCCCAAACCCCCGCCTTTGGTCCCTCCATATATGGATGGAATGCCTTCTGTGATCCACTGCCACTGCAGAGCCTTTGTTAGATCCTTTCCATCTCAATCAGAACCTCTCTTATTCTTCTTTAGCATTTCACCAAACCATCACTAACATAATTTACCACCATGTGTGTTATATGTATTGCGCTCCTAATGAGACTAACGTTCATTACACCTGAAATGTCCTCTATACAGCAGAGCTTCCCCATATGAGAGATTAAAGTTCCAAGACAGCAATACCTCAGGTCTTGAGCCAGCCAACACCTGTGGCATCCAATCACCAGCCCAGCCTGTTAGCAGCTTATCTACAATTAGAAATCACCTCCTATCCTAGTGCAGTACAAATTATTTTCTGTGTGCTATGAAGTAAAAGAGACTGGGAAGCACTGCTCTATAGCGTCTGGTTCAGCACCTTAAACACAAAACAATAGCACTGGTCTTCCACCAGAGCTCAAGAAATGGAAAGAACTCCTTCTCTATTTCCAAATTTTTACTAGCAGCATTTCCTTGTACTTGTAAACGCTCTCAAGTAAAACCATACCAGTTCCTCACCTATTTACAATTTTCTTAATTTTTGGAATGTGAATTTAAAAAGTTAATGAAAACACAGAAGTTTTAAATATAAGAAGACTATATATTCCAGAGTCATTTGTATTCATAAATATTAGATTTTATTTTGGACCATTTAACACATAACTGGATTCTGACAGTCAGTTGGAATTCAGAACACAGTTTCCTATCAAGGGGGAAAACTGTGGTGTGCTTCTTAGGCTTCCATTTCTCATAAATACTTTAAAACAATACTGCTTCAAATAACAGCAGTTAAATAATGCTGTCTGGGGGGAAAAAACATTAACTTAAAAGAATGAGGAAATACATGATTTTTTTGCAGAGATTTTTGGGGATGTTCAAGATCTTTTCAAGGGCTTAAAATGTTCAAGACATTATTTCTAACTTTAAAATTCTGTAAGATGCATTTTCCTTGTTACAAGGCTATCACTGTAGTAACTTTATCAGCCATGTATAATGACAACTGAAACAAAAAGAACAGAAAAAAGAGAACACTGGAAAAGTAAAGGGGGCAAGGAAATAACTAGAGGCATAGAAGACATACAAAATGGTGGAACTTAGTTTTGAGCAATAAATGAGAGGAGAGATATGAAAAGAAAAACCATTCAGGATATTCCAGGAAAGCTGTCAAAAACTGAGGCGGCAACTTTCCCATGACTGCCATAAGATGGCGCTAACAACCAAGGACAGCTTGGTAACTCATTAAATAGGAAGAGCAGGGTTAAAACAGGTCCTGGAGTAAACAGGCAATTTTTTAAAAAATCCTTCAAAGGTATAAGGTAAGGTTTCCAAATTTACAGACACCTGTGAAAACATTTCCCTAGCCAACAGGGAAATTATAAAAGGATGGTTTAGTTTTCATAAAGCTATGATTATTTCATTAAGAAGACTGTCTTCTATTCTGAGATTTTTTAATTCTATTAGAATGTTTTGTTTTAAACTGTAATTACTACATGAGCCAGTTCTGGTGTGTTTACCCACAGATACACTCTTTGAGAGCTCTGTATCTCAAGGGAGCTGATCACTGCCAGACCCCATTTCTCAGGCTCCTAGATCAGCTGGCTTTTCTCTGAGTTCAGTCTAGGAGAGGCACTGGTGGAAATCTGGCAGGTGAGAAGGAAGGAAGGATTCACAACATTTCTCCCACTCCTTCCATCTCTTCTTTCGGTAGTGTTTCCAGCAATGGCTGCATTGCTTCCATGACTCCAGCTCCTACTTGCCCCTACCAGGAGGTTCCAGTCTCCTGAGGTGAACCCTGGCTCCTAAATTCCCATAGCCTCACCCTAGTGAGTGTATTATCTTTGTGTATTACCTTCATGCTGCTTTAAAAGGCCTCATCATTCAATCTAGCTTGCTGTTTCAGCCACACAACCTACATAACTAATCCCCTGTACTGAATTCCTGTTTCAAAAACTTAAGAGTGGTTTCTCTTTTCCTAGGTGGACCCTGACCACTACATTAGGCCAGTGGTTCTATGTGTATCAGAATCACCAGGAATGCTTACTTAAAACCCAGATGCTAGGCCCCATCTCCAGAGTTTCCCAGTCAGTATCTCTATGTGAAGCCCCAGAATGTGTATCTCTAACAAATTAAGAGGTGATGATGATGCTACTGAACCAGAGACTACATTTTGAAAAATACTACAAAAAAACAAAGAATTGAACATCTTACACTGGTCTGTTTCTCCTTTTTACAAACTGGATAGTAAAATCCAAGACTCAAGAAAACCCATACTTCTGTCTTCATACAAAATATATATATATCAAATCTGTAAAACAGCTTATTACTATGGAAGACAATGTTTTTAAGAAATGAGGGTTTTATCTTATTTTAATTTTCACAGCCAAGTCCAAAGGAATGATTTTTTAAAGTAAATATAGTATGTTGGTGCAAAAGTAATTACAATTTTTGCCCTTACTTTCAATAATTTCATTAATAGCATTCATTGTATTTTACCAGAAATAAAATCCCAAATATCCTAACCAACCCACTGAACTTCTATGAAAATAAAATGAATCCTAACTCATATTATTGTAAATAACTCAGCCAATGAAGTCTGAAACATACAAAATAAGCAATTGACAGATAGTTCTTCTGTCTTAAAATTTAAAATAAAAAACAGTCTCAAATAATGTGAAGGGCAACTTAAAAACAGTGTTCTGAAGCGGGCCATGGTGGTGTGCACCTGTAGTCCCAGCTACTTGGGAGACTGAGGCAGGAAGATCACCTGAACCCAAGAGTTCGGGGCTGCAGTAAGCCATGATCCCGACACTGCGCTCCAGCTTGGACAACAGAGCAAGACTCCATCTCTGCTCAAACACACTCACATTCACACAGCGTTTTGAAACTAAGGTTTAAGAATCAATACAGTGTTTAGATTTATGCTGGCAAAAAGCTAAAATCAAGTATGTAATCAAATCATAGCTGAATTGTATACATAAACAGAAAGAACTTATTATGAGACCAAAGGGCCTACAGACTAGTACTAATTAAAAAATAGTGAAGCCACTACGTAATTTTACATTTCCTAGTAGTCACATTTTAAAAATTAAACTAAACAGGCTAAATTAATTCTAATAATACTTTTAACACAAAATATTATCATTTCAATAAACTGCTCATGTTTTACATTCCTTTTATTGCACTAAGTCTTCAAAATCTGGAGCATGTGTTACACTTTCAGCAATCTCAATTCCAGCCTGCCACATGGCTACCACATCAGACAGCAAAATTACAGATGAATAAAAATTCACTAGTCTCTTTACTGAACAGATTGGTATTTAGCATAATGATAACAATCTACTATCCTTTTCTACAAATTACTTGTAAATTATATTTTTTAAAAGTTTAGTTTTAAATGCATTGTTCTCAAACACTTAGTTAAAAAACCAAGTTAACATTCTGGCTCCTCACCCAAATTCATAAAGCAAGTCCTTAGAGACTTACAAAGAGACTTAGATTCCCACACAATAATAATGGGAGACTTCAACACCCCACTGTCAACATTAGACAGATCAACGAGACAGAAAGATAACAAGGATATCCAGGAATTGAACTCAACTCTGCACCAAGCAGAACTAATAGAGATCTACAGAACTCTCCACCCCAAATCAACAAAATATACATTCTTCTCAGCACCACATCACACTTATTTCCAAATTGACCACATAGTTGGAAATAAAGCACTCCTCAGCAAATGTAAAAGAACAGAAATTATAACAAACTGTCCCTCAGACCATAGTGCAATGAAACTAGAACTCAGGACTAAGAAACTCAATCAAAACCGCTCAACTACATGGAAACTGAACAACCTGCTCCTGAATGACTACTGGGTACACAGCAAAATGAAGGCAGAAATAAAGATGTTCTTTGAAACCAATGAGAACAAAGACACAACATACCAGAACCTCTGGGACACATTCAAAGCAGTGTGTAGGGGGAAATTTATAGCACTAAATGCCCACAAGAGAAAGCAGGAAAGATCTAAAATTGACACCCTAACATCACAATGAAAAGAACGAGAGAAGCAAGAGCAAACACATTCAAAAGCTAGCAGAAGGCAAGAAATAACTAAGATCACGGCAGAACTGAAAGAGACAGAGACACATAGAGACACAAAAAACCCTTCAAAAAATCAAAAAAATCCAGGAGCTGGCTTTTTGAAAAGATCAACAAAATTGATAGACCGCTAACAAGACTAATAAAGAAGAAAAAAGAGAAGAATCAAATAGATGCAATAAAAAATGACAAAAAGGATATCACCATTGACCCCACAGAAATACAAACAACCATCAGAGAATACTATAAAACACCTCTATGCAAATAAACCAGAAAACTTAGAAGAAATGGATAAATTCCTGGACATATACACTCTCCCAAGACTAAACAAGGAAGAAGTTGAATCCCTGAATAGACCAACAGCAGGTTCTGACATTGAGGCAATAATTAATAGCCTACCTATCAAAAAAAGTCCAGGACCAGACGGATTCACAACCGAATTCTACCAGAGGTACAAGGAGGAGCTGGTACCATTCCTTCTGAAACTATTCCAATCAATAGAAAAAGAGGGAATCCTCCCTAACTCATTTTAGGAGGCCAACATCACCCTGATACCAAAGCCTGGCAGAGACACAACAAAAAAAGAGAATTTTAGACCAATATCCCTGATGAACATCGATGCAAAAATCCTCAATAAAATACTGGAAAACCGTCCAGCAGCACATCAAAAAGCTTATCCACCATGATCAAGTGGGCTTCATTCCTGGGATGCAAGGCTGGTTCAACATACACAAATCAATAAACGTAATCCAGCATATAAACAGAACCAAAGACAAAAACCACATGATTATCTCAATAGACGCAGAAAAGGCCTTTGACAAAATTCAACAGCCCTTCATGCTAAAAACTCAATAAATTCGGTATTGATGGAACGCATCTCAAAATAGTAAGAGCTATTTATGACAAACTCACAGCCAATATCATACTGAATAGGCAAAAACTGGAAGCATTCCCCTTAAAAACTGGCACAAGTCAGGGATGCCCTCTCTCTCCACTCCTATTCAACATAGTGTTGGAAGTTCTAGCCAGCGGAATCAGGCAAGAGAAAGAAATAAAGGGTATTCAATTAGGAAAAGAAGAAGTCAAATTGTACCTGTTTGCAGATGACATGATTGTATATTTAGAAAACCCCATCATCTCAGCCCAAAATCTCCTCAAGCTGATAAGCAACTTCAGCAAAGTCTCAGGATACAAAATCAATGTGCAAAAATCACAGGCATTCTTGGACACCAATAACAGACAAACAGAGAGCCAAATCATGAATGAACTCCCATTCACAATAGCTTCAAAGAGAATAAAATACCTAGGAATCCAACTTACAAGGGATGTGAAGGACCTCTTCAAGGAGAACAACAAACCACTGCTCAATGAAATAAAAGAGGACACAAACAAATGGAAGAACATTCCATGCTCATGGATAGGAACAATGAATATCGTGAAAATGGCCGTACTGCCCAAGGTAATTTATAGATTCAATGCCACCCCCATTAAGCTCCCAATGACTTTCTTCACAGAATTGGAAAAAACTACTTCAAAGTTCATATGGAACAAAGAAAGAGCCCGCATTGCCAAGAAAATCCTAAGTCAAAAGAACAAAGCTGGAGACATCACGCTACCTGACTTCAAACTATACTACGAGGCTACAGTAGCCAAAACACCATGGTACTGGTACCAAAACAGAGATACAGACCAATGGAACAGAACAGAGCCCTCAGAAATAATACCACACATCTACAGCCATCTGATCTTTGACAAACCTGAGAAAAACAAGAAATGGGAAAAGGATTCCCTGTGTAATAAATGCTGCTGGGAAAATTGGCTAGCCTGGATTCCTTCCTTACTCCTTATACAAAAATTAATTCAAGATAGATTAGAGACTTAAATGTTAGACATAAAACCATAAAAACCCTAGAAGAAAACTTAGGCAATACTATTCAGGACATAGGCATGGGCAAGGACTTCATGTCTAAAACACCAAAAGCAACTGCAACGAAAGCCAAAATTGACAAATGGGATCTAATTCAACTAAAGCGCTTCTGCACAGCAAAAGAAACTACCATCAGAGTGAACAGGAAACCTACAGAATGGGAGAAAATTTTTGCAATCTACTCATCTGACAAAGGGCTAATATCCAGAACCTACAAAGAACTCAAACAAATTTACAAGAAAAAAACCAACAACCCCATCAAAAAGTGGGCAAAGGATATGAACAGACACTTCTCAGAAGACATTTATGCAGCCAACAGACACATGAAAAAACACTCAGCATCACTAGCCATCAGAGAAAAGCAAATCAAAACCACAATGAGATACCATCTCACACCAGTTAGAACGGCAATCATTAAAACGTCAGGAAACAACAGGTGCTGGAGAGGATGTAGAGAAATAGGAACACTTTTACACTGTTGGTGGGAGTGTAAACTAGTTCAACCATTGTGGAACACAGTGTGGCGATTCCTCAAGGATCTAGAACTAGAAATACCATTTGACCCAGTCATCCCATTACTAGGTATATACCCAAAGGATTACAAATCATGCTGCTATAAAGACACATGCACATGTATGTTTACTGCGGCACTGTTCACAAAAGCCAAGACTTGGAACCAACCCAAACGTCCATCAGTGACAGACTGGATTAAGAAAATGTGGCTCATATACACCATGGAATACTATTCAGCCATAAAAAAGGACGAGTTCGTGTCCTTTGTAGGGACATGGATGCAGCTGGAAACCATATTCTCAGCAAACTATCCCAAGAACAGAAAACCAAACACCGTATGTTCTCACTCATCGGTGGGAACTGAACAATGAGATCACTTGGACACAGGAAGGGGAATATCATACACCAGGGCCTGTTGTAGGGTGGAGGGAAGCGGGAGGGATAGCATTAGGAGATATACCTAATGTAAATGATGAGTTAATGGGTGCAGCACACCAACATGGCACATGTATACATATGTAACAAACCTGTAGTTGTGCACATGTACCCTAGAACATAAAGTATTAAAAAAAAAAAAATTCTGGCTCCTGCCATCTATGTGTGTGTGTGTGTGTGTGTGTGTGTGTGTGTGTGTGTGTGTATTTTAAAGTCTCTCAAGAGAATCGCATTGTAAACAGGTAAGATACATCACTTAGCTACATCAACACCATCACTGCTATTTTACTTCTAGTCTGAAAGCAAGGGGCATCTCAACTTGGCTTTCTCTAGCCCAAAGGAAGACCCAGGAGCCACTGTAGGCCTCCACTGGTACCCAGACTAAGGAATTCTCATCTCCTGGGCTGGAGAACAGAAAGCTAAGTCGTACCTACCAAGCTACATCCCAAGGTGATGTATCTGGTCCTTTGACAAGGGAAACTGATATAATCCCATCACTAATTCAACAGCAGCACAGTTACTCAGCAGGGCTAGTAGAATTGTGATAAACAAAAAATATCAGTCACATTTTTAATGTGATTAAAATAATCCTTTAATACTGAACTAAAAACAGGACAAATCAGCTTGAGATATCTTTAATTATGCATGATCTGTAAAATGAGACCAGATTATAAAATTAAAAATCTAAGTCGACTACAAAATAGTTTTTACTTCCAGTAGAAAGTAAAACATATATTGCCTTAATACAGTTGATGATCAAAATGCAGTCTAAAAAACAAGAAATGGGGAAAGGATTCCCTATTTAATAAATGCTGCTGGGAAAACTGGCTAGCCACATGTAGAAAGCTTGAAACTGGATCCCTTCCTTACACCTTACACAAAAATTAATTCAAGATGGATTAAAGACATAAATGTTAGACCTAAAACCATAAAAACCCTAGAAGAAAACCTAGGCAATACCATTCAGGACATAGGCATGGGCAAGGACTTCATGTCTAAAACACCAAAAGCAACTGCAACGAAAGCCAAAATTGACAAATGGGATCTAATTAAACTAAAGAACTTCTGCACAGCAAAAGAAACCACCATTGGAGTGAACAGGTAACCTACAGAATGGGAGAAAATTTTTGCAATCTATTCATCTGACAAAGGGCTCATATCCAAAATGTACAAAGAACTCAAACAAATTTACAAGAAAAAAAAAAAACATCAAAAAGTGGGCAAAGAATATGAACAGACACTTCTCAAAAGAAAACATTTATGCAGCCAACAGACACATGAAAAAACACTCAGCATCACTGGTCATCAGAGAAATGCAAACCAAAACCACAATGAGATACCATCTCACACCAGTTAGAATGGCGATCATTAAAAAGTCAGGAAACAACAGGTGCTGGAGAGGATGTGGAGAAATAAACACTTTTACACTGTTGGTGGGACTGTAAACTAGTTCAACCATTGTGGAAGACAGTGTTGCGATTCCTCAAGGATCTAGAACTAGAAATACCATTTGACCCAGCCATCCCATTACTGGGGATATACCCAAAGGATTATAAATCATGCTGCTATAAAGACACATGCACATGTATGTTTATTGCGTTCACAATAGCCAAGACTTGGAACCAACCCAAACGTCCATCAGTGACAGACTGGATTAAGAAAATGTGGCACATATACACCATGGAATACTATGCAGCCATAAAAAGGATGAGTTCGTGTCCTTTGTAGGGACATGAATGCAGTTGGAAACCATCATTCTCAGCAAACTATCACAAAACAGAAAAACCAAACACCGTATGTTCTCAGTCATGGGTGGGAACTGAACAATGAGAACACTCGGACACAGGAAGGGGAACTTGACACATCAGGGCCTGTCATGGGGTGGGGGGAAGGGGGAGGGATAGCATTAGGAGATATACCTAATGTAAATGACGAGTTAATGGGTGTAGTACACCAACACGGTATATGTATACATACGTTAACAAATCTGCACGCTGTGTTCATGTACCCTAGAACTTAAAGTATAAACAATAACATTAATAATAATAGACCCAAAAGTAAGCATGAACATACACAGGTAATACTCCAAAAAATGATTTCAATTAATTTTCTATTGTCAACATACTTATATTGGGCATATATTATATTTAGCACTTTGCTAAGTGTTCTGAGGACACAGTGGAGTCTTACCAAAGAAACAAAATGATGTGTCCAAGTGCATGGTGAAGCCAATGTTTTATTGTTTTTCTTTTTGCTTTTATTTCTGGAGGTCAAACATAGTTTAACATGTCAGAGAATAGATCATTGAGAAAGGTAGTCATTGAAATATTTTTACTGAATTTGGGTAACTCTAGGTGAATAATGTAAGCAAGGCCAGAGGTAGCATGGTAGGCAGCCCCTAAGAAAGCCCCCAACGATCACTGCCTGTTGCATTATAGAATGAATATCTAGTTGAGGTGTATATTATCCAAAGTGCTATGGAATGAAAAGAAAAATAAATAAAAAGAAAAACCTTTAATAGGAAATATTTTTAAAATGCAGTCTAAGAATGGAATATATAACAAGAGGCAGACTATAAGTCATAAAATGGTGCTTTGAGAAACTCCCTCAACTGTCCTTAATATTTAAAATCCAGGGTATGATAATTGTTTACTCTAGAATCAAGTGATGTACGAATTTACATGAGACCCTAAAGAAATGCAGGGGGATTGAAATGGAGCCTCTAATATCAAACAACTTCTGAGCCCCTCAAAAATAATGGACTGTTCCTTCACTTATCAGAAAGAGAGTTTTCTTTTGCACATAAAACTCTTGCCATAAGCATAAATGTACTTGTGTGTATGTGCAAGAGTAGTGAGATAATTACATACCTTTGGGGCTTAAATACATCTGGTGTCACGTCACATCTAAGGCATACAGTTATTTCATTTTGAACCATTCATCCAGAGAGTAATTATTCATCCCGTAACTTGGTCATAAAATGCAGAGCTTACTCAGTATTTCAGCAATTGTATACCATAGGTGGACTTTTACACGATACTTCTATAAATCAGATAACCAAAACATGTACCTTAATAAGTTAAAGTGCTAAAATTATGGTGAGTTATATAGACTTCCTAAGCTTTTAACTTGTGCCCAGTCTACATAGAAAACTGCAAATGCTACAGGCAGATCCAGCTATGGAATAAACTTGAACACGCAGGCAGTTCACTAATTTGAGCAGGGATAAGTATAATGGCAGCAGGAATGAGGTCACAAGAAGGCACGAAAACACTCAAAAGACCATTCCTGGATGCTGCCTGGAAAGATAACCTTTCCTCATCAGCAAACAGAAGAGTTTCCTAAAACAAAAGGGGGAAAACACATTTTAAGGCTTGCTCTAAGAGTTAGGTCTTTAAGCTATAATTTGGTAGTAAGAGAATGTCCACAGCATCTGCTGAATCTATCTACAGGGCTGCCAACACAATCCACAAGAACTCGAAGTTGCGCCTTCCAGTAACTGAGGTGTGTGCGCCTCTACTGCCTCACACAGCTTGTTACACTAATCTCTCTCTGAAGTATGTCCTACATACATTTTAGTGGGAGATTTGCCCCAAGTCTCCCACTAAAATTGAGAAAATGGTCATTGTTTCAAGTCAAAGTATTCATGTCACTAAATGTTGTGACTAAAATTATTTTTAAACGTCCAACAAAGAAAAAGTCACCCTCAACTGAGTGTAGTGTCAGCTCCAAGGAGCAAGAAGGTATTGTATCATGAATGGGTTGCACATCCATTACTACTTATCAAGGAAAAAAAATAAAACATATACATTCAGAAATAGTGAAACACTGCTCGGAGGCCAGGCCACTAAATCTGAATGGTACCACAGACCAAGGAGGACTGTGAATGACACATATGCAAAAAGACAAGCTGCCTCTAGCAACACTTGGAAAACAAAGTATATGATCCCACTTAAGAGCTGAGAGGCTTAGGTGTTCAAGCCTAGCACAGACTTCCCAGATGCTCCTGACAAATGACTTAACATCTCATATCCGTTTCCTCAGCCCTGGAATGAGCATACCTTCTCCTCAAAGTTGTTATGAGAGCTAGAAATCATGCTTGTAAAGCACAGAACTGGTACTACTCAAAAGGTGGTCAATATGTTGAGCTGCAACAATATAAAATGGCAAATAAATATGTTTCAAATGAGAGCTCATGCCAATCCTCATCCCAAACAAGATACTGAAAAACTTCAGGTTTCTCCAAGACCATTTTGAGACAGAAATGACTTTATGTGGCAGCTCATTCTACCCTGCTACTTATGTTAACTTGAGGAAGCAAAGATTAAAAACAAACTGAAAAAAAAAGCTCAAGCATAAGCAAGAATGCACAGATTAACAGATAGGGGGGAAAAAAAGTTCAGGCAGACTTGCTATGGCCCACAGTGACCCTGCACATGAGCTCCAAGGTCAGTGCCTTGCCCACCATGACCAAACACAGCTGCTCATCCAAGAGAACTGAGAAGACAGGCAAGAAGAGAACTGACTTATGCATGTGAGCAAAAGGGAGTCTCCTGCTCTAACTACACACGTGCCACCATCTTGCAATCTTTGGCTGCAAACAAGACTGTTTGGTTTTTCCCAGTAATACATGCCAAACTGAATGTATCAGACTGTCATATAAATCCACATTCCAAGACAACTGACCTTGATAAAGCACTTACTGTAATTAAAACAGCATACCATTTCTTAAACTCAGATTCTAAGAAAGTGCCTCTAAACATAAATGTGAATGCAAGTGTACCTCTGGAAAATCTGGGAGTGACCCAAAGTGCCAAAAACACAAAACTAGGCTGCATTTTTCAAACTGGCATATTGTTTGTGTGATAGGTGTGGAGCAATAGATAGATGGAACCACTGAATAGCGTGCCTCCTCCTGCAGAGTTATGAAAATATTCCCAAAGGAAAACACCACTTCCTTCATCCATTTATTCAACAAACTTTTATTGAGAGACAACTATGTGCAAATGGTTGTACTGGTAGCCATGTACCATGTACACATGTACACATACATATTCATACACATATTTACAGTTTCTGCCCTCCTGGAGCCTACAATCTCATGAGGGAGGACAATCCAAAAAAGAAAAATCACACAAAAAAACTATGATTAGGATTACAAAGGAGGTGATTTGTTGCCAGGATTGTTTCTCTGAGCCAAGATGACAATTAGGGCATGAACCAAGCACAGAAGAGCATTCCAGACAGAAAAAAGAACATGGGCAAAGGCAGGTAGCAGGGCAGCCTGGACGCATCTGAAAGGCAAGGGAGAACATTGCACCGAAGGTGGCTTAGGGTCAAGGCCAGACCATGCTGGGCCTCGTACACCCATAAATGACTTCAGGCCTCTGAACAAAGGGATGCCACTGAAGGCTCTGCACAGGGTAGGTATGGACAACATCATCCTGGCTGCAATACAGATTCTAAGAGTTGAGCCCTGCCTGTCCAAAGTTTGCAAGCTGATTAACACTTTTATACATACACAAAGTCCACTCTTACACATGCATGTGTGTACAAACATAATACATAAAAATTTTTTAATGGCGCTCTATGGTACAAATTAGAAGTGCAGAAAGGCCACGAACAGGTCAGAAAGTGGGGAAATGCATGATGTGATGGCTAATCCAGTCTAAACTTCACTGAAAATATTAAACTGTGGATAGCAAAAATAGAATATGGAATAGGTAGTCTGGGTCATACCACCACAGCTTTCCAAGGCAAGAATTTATGAGAATACCCAAAAATTTTGAAAAAAACACAAGTAAGATTTCAGTTCATAATAAGCTTTTAAAATTGTATTTGAAACTATTTTTCTGAATACTTTATTTGTAAATCTTTAAATTGGGGGAAATGCTAACCAACTATCTTCATTTTTAATGAAAGTTTCCAAAAGAAGGGAATGTAGATCTTAGTACAGTCACATAAGGAATTCAGAAACATAAATCTAAGAGTTGTTCTATCTTCTTCCATCTTCCACTTGCCATGGTACATATTCAGGGAAGTCTGGAAACTAAACCCTAAGTGATGAGGTCAATCCACAAGTGTCCATTCTATACATGAATACCATAGAATTGATTTTAGCTATCCCTTTTCCATTTTCAGGCGAATTCTAGAGTTCCAAGTGAAGACAAAAATTCATCAGTCACTAGGGTCAAAAACAAGGGAGAAATTAAGACATTAAGGCATGATACACCTCGATGAATAAAACATGCTCTGTTTAGCTGCACTAGATCAGGCAACAATTATAATAAACTATTAACAAAAATAAATCTGTGGATAGAGAAATTTGTGTTTTAATGGTAATGAGACAGATTTTTTAAAAATAATGTTTCCTTTCCCTAATTATGAAATCAATATATGATGATTACAGAATTTTTGAAAAATACAGAAAACTAGAAGAAAATAACAAATGAAGGAAATTAGGTAAAACTGGAGCAATACGTAACAATGTATTTCCCTTTTGTGTACTACTTAGAATTCAACTACTTTCATGTATTCCCATGTTAGCCTCTTAGCAGGCTTATGATAGAGGTGATAAAGGTATAATTAGTCCCATTTTATAAGGACTTGAGGAAGTCCAGAGCCAGTAGGTGTCCTGCCTAAAGGCACATGGATAGTAAGACAAGATGCCTCCTAATGGCTCAGATATCTTCCCCAAGCTCCTGACCATGTGATTAGTAAATGATACATTACTTAAGTGGCTAACTGCAAGTATCTAAAATGAAAGCAGTACCTGTGAACATCAATCTAAGACTGCTAAAATACAACTTTGAGTAAGAATATAAAATGTACGTACCTTTAAATTGAGAAAAAAAAAAAGTTAGGGGTGGTGAATCAAACCCATGGAGACTGAGAATCTCTTAACTGCTTCCTTTTGGTCTGAATAGCCCAGACAGAAATGTATCTCCTATATGAAAGACTGAGGAGACCCCACTGATGGATACCAGAAATAAGCCAAAGGTCACCTTTCAATCCCAAAAAACACCATCTTCCCTCTCCCTCTCCCTCCCTCTCCCTACACACACAAGTGCACACAGGGCACAATTCTAAACTGATTTATATCTTGCCCTCTTCCTTCTGAGAAACAAGATGTATGGCTAGGGTAATCATAGACTTTATTATCCAAACGGTAACATTTCTACGAGTGAAAGAGGTGACTGTATGGAAAAGAGACATAAGCCAAGATTGACTGGACAAATGGGAGGTCACCCAATATCTGGATAACCCATCCCTCTCAGGAGCCAAATACTGAGAGTACAGCCCTATTATTAAATTATTGTTCAAAAAACTGCTCTGGTATACCACATTTTATGCAAATTGAGTCTTAAACAAATTCTACCTCAAGAGAAAGTCATCAGCATTTTGGAGACCAGTTTAGTAAACCATTCCTACTAATTAGACAGTGTCATGTCACAATGTGTAAGATCGTGTGGGATATTCTGAAGTTATATGTGTTTTTGCATGTCATCTGTGAGAGGGAGAGTTTGTAAAAACTAAATTTAGTTATACCAGTTTCTTTTAAAAATGAAGTATCAAATAGAAGGAAAAAGCAATCACTTAATCCCACAAAGGCATTTATAATTCAAAGTTATTTTTCTAGGTGACCCAAAAGTACTGTTCTATACAGGAATATTCAAGTTACTTTCTGTTTAGAAATTGGAATCATCTAATAAATAAATTGCTTTCAGAACAGCTTTTGGGCTGATGCTACTATTAGCAAGTTAACAAGCTTAAAGAAAAGGCCTCTTCAAATAAGAAGAAAAAAAAAGAAACCCTATACAGTATTTGGAGAAATACATTGATGACAAACCCAGTACTGAAAACCAGCCTACTTATCCAGCAGTCATATTCCTATTCACCTTCCTAAAAGACTAAGTCACAGCAATTCAGATTCAGAAAATCAAACAGAAATTAGAAACTGGAGCTTTTTTTTTCAATTAAGAGAATTTCATGCAGAGACCCACAGGACTGGCATATACTCTAAGGCTATCATTCATCCAAGTGACATTTCAATGTCTACTATGCATATAATGCACTGGCACTGTTAATACAGTAGTTGGCTGTTCTAGATTTAAAATTTGCCAGAATTTTTTTCAAACTAGTAGATTCATCTTTCACTCCAAAAAAAGACTTTGTATTTAAATGTTCTGTAATTCTCACCCCAAAAAAACAAGACTAGAAATATCTGCTAAACAATGATAAATTCAAAATGACTACTCCATAACAGTGTATGGTAGATTATTTTTACATCTGTTAGCACTCCATATTTTTATTCAATTTGATTAGACAACTGATGCTTCCTCCATCAAAGATGCTTAGAAATCTACAATCCTAAAAAGCATATTCTGCTTTCTCATAAAAAGAAACTGTCCCTCATTTTCTCCAATTTTTATATTAAGGATGAGTTCCACAGTTCTGTTCTCAAATTTGGAAAAGATCATGAATCAGGTGAGGGTCAGTCTCCACAACAATCCCTTACAGAATTTCAGAAGGTCTACCCACATTCATTGGAGAGAAAGAATGCCCCTCAGTCTAGAAACGAAGTCAGATTATCTAAATGGATCTGGTTTACTATTACAGATTTTTAAGAAACAGTATGAATCTAAGACATAGAATGTTTTAGGATTATTAAATAAGGCTTCCTGAAAGAGCTGGGTTCAAAGCTCAATTCTAAGACAAGGAAAACAAAAGAGGAGAAAATTAATTGTTGCACAATTCTAAAGGATCAAAGAGGAAAAGAGCAACTCATAAATTTTTAAATTGGCAGTTTAAAAATCTGATAGTGAATAAATCCCTAAAACGACTGTCATATGCTGAACTTTTACAGATTACATTCTGAACTGTAATATTTCCTATCTTTAACAGGAAGTATGAAGGGGGAAAATCAAGACGTGAAAAGTTTTTATACAAGGACATTAAATAGGCAGCCCAATAAAGTACAAATACCTGAATGGAGGTAGGGGTGAAAATTCTCTATATCTAAATATGGCTACATGAATTTTTTGTGTTTTTCAGAGCTTAATCCACCATGGCTGAACCCACTACCACCAAGACTCATCACACATATGCTATTTTAAAAATACAAATTATGTTCTTTTCTTTTTAAATCTTGTTGTTTTTTGTTTTGAGACAAGAGTCTCGCTTTGCTCGCTTTGTCACCCAGGCTGGAGTGCGGTGGCATGATCTCAGCTCACTGCAAGCTCCGCCTCCTGGGTTCACACCATTCTCCTGCCTCAGCCTCCTGAGTAGCTGGGATTACAGGTGCCTGCCACCATGCCCAGCTAATTTTTTGTGTTTTTAGTAGAGACGGGTTTCACCGTGTTAGCCAGGATGGTCTCGATCTCCTGACCTCGTGATCCACCCGCCTTGGCCTCCCAAAATGCTGGGATTACAGGCATGAGCCACCGCGCCCGGCCCAAATCTTGCTTTTTTTTAATTCAAAAGGACCACATGCTTAACATCAACTTGGTTTCAAAAAGACTTCAGGTCTTAAAACTAAGGGTATTACGACACTTATTTTGCTATTTGTGAATTTCATGTCAAAAAAGTAGACGTTTTCAACATGAAAACTTATCTTCAAAACTCACCAGGACATTCTACCATAAATCAGGATATTTTCACAAACAATACAGTTTTCCCTTTAATATTCTATATTTTCCATTTCTTCCACATCTTCGTGGTCCAGCTGCTTAAAGCTGAAGTGATCCTGGATTTTCATAAGCACACACAGCTTATTTGCTTCAATAATGTTGTAGGTGAGGCCTTTTTTTCCTAAAACTGTCCTGTCCCCACTGTGCACTAGAGGCAGGTCTCATAGTCTGGCTCCTCTGCTTGGTTTTCAGGGAGATCCAAGTTCACGACAATGGTGACTTGTTTCACATCAATCCCTCCAGTGCAAACATTTGTTGTTACGAGAACTTTCTCATTCTGAAACTTCTGAATGACGGAAACTCACTGCTCCATGATCAGCTCTCCACTTAACAAAGACACGTGGTGGCCAGCCTGCATCATCTCCACAATCAACCACTTGGCATTTCGATGAGTCTGACAGAAGATGATGGCCTGGCCAATGGTTATGCCACCATAAATGCTGCACAGAGCTTGGTATTTGTCTTTCATGTTCTTGCACAACACATAATACTGTCAGATGTTGTTCAGGGTCAGCTCCTCTTTGCGTAACTTGGTAATTTAGGGATGGGTACAACCCACACAGAGTAGCTATGGGCTACTGAAACAAATTCAGACCCAATTACATAATAGCAAATTTTGAATAAACTCATAGTTACTAGCTATTATATCACCAATTGTTGTCTAACGCATCTAAAACATAAACCATGAAAAATTTTAAAAATAGTGAAAACTTTGGAACTTGAATCTGTACTTTTAAAAAAATTCATCCATTTTAAAATAAAAGTACTTTGCTACAAATTGTTAAAATGAATAGAGTATTTTTAAAGGCTCCCCCCTCCCCCGCCACTGTAGTCGTTATTGAAAGCAAAAATGCAATACAATCCAGGCCTTTGGAATTTCCTGCTATTTATGAAACAGCTTAAACAAAATGCCTCTTTAATAAGTTGCTAAGGGAGATCCATGAAAACTCCAAAGAAACTGCTCTGACAAGTTCTAATAAGGAAAGTCATCTGAGCACTTTGCTTATAAGAACTCTAAACAGCACTAGTCAAACTACCTACTGGGCTTTGGTTTTAATAAGGCGTGTTAAGCTAGAGCTCACATCATTTACATGATTCCCCTAAACAAAACATAAACTGCATGAAAGATACAAAAGGTAGTCTCTTACCTACTAACATCCAGTACTTTACAATGTTCTACGCATCATATTATACATATATACATATCTAGAGAAATACATTGATATCAATAAGTCAGTTGACAATCTATCTCCAGACCACTTTTGAATTATCTACTATAACCTCTAACTACAGAAATATATCATATTGTAGGATTACCACACTATTATATAGTTCAATGAATTTGATATTCTATCCCCAAGATATTCACTATATTTCCTAGTATTTCAGCACACTACCCTACTTGCTCTCACCCACAATGTAAGAATCTGCTTTAAGATTTAAGAATTTGGGCCAGGCACGGTGGCTACCACCTGTAATTCCAGGACTTTGGGAGGCAGAGATGGGTGGATCACCTGAGGTCAGGAGTTCGAGACCAGCCTGGAAAACATGGTGAAACCCCGTCTCTACCAAAAAAAAAAAAAAAAAAAAATTAGCCGGGCATGGCGATGGGTGCCTGTAATCCCAGTTACTCGGGAGGCTGAGGCAGGACAATCACTTGAACCCGGGAGGCGGAGGTTGCAGTGAGCTGAGATCACGCCAGTGTACTTCAGTCTGGGCCACAGAGTGAGATGCCGTTTCAAAAAAAAGAAAAGAGAAGAAAAAAAGATGTAAGAATGCAAATAACCTCTAAAACATCTGCCTCCTGTCATATACTAGACCAAGCAATTTACCTTTCACTAAATCCCTCAACTTAAGCTTTCTTATTTCCATAAAAGTAAATTCAGCAGAATTCATCCAATAACTACTTTAAAGACAATGTGAAGAAAATCAATTTGATTCCATTTCTAGTTATTTGGGCCATTTCTAGTTATTTGTGTTACCTTAAGAAGGGTGTCAGATCAATGCACTACTAAACATTATCCTGCCATCTGATGGATTTAAGAACATTACACTACTACTCATTGGATAAGCGAATAATCATCAGCGTTTCTAGTTGTATTCAGGGTAGCTCATAGTACACCACAAATCATCCCCAACATGCCCTCAGCTTTTCTACGTACCTTTATAGAAAGAACACAATTACTATTCTTACTAAAGTCACTTCCAAATATACAAATTCACCTTGTGACGTTTTTCTTTCCAAAATTACTCAAGAACAAATACAACATATTTACAGATAGCCAAGTTCTTAAATTCATATATGCATCCAAAAACTTTAAACTCAATTTGCAAGCACAATCTATGTAACACTGGCTCTAGGGTGTATGGAATCTAGACCCAGATACTAATATTTCAACTAAAACCTAGCTGCTCCCTACAAAAATGAATAGCAAGTTTTAAACATATTACTAGAGTATTAACCAAATCTAAACACACACAAATGAGTTAGCCAAGAGAACAGTGGTAACTGTAGGAAAAAACAATATGTTTCTTTTTAATGTCTGATGGCACCTATAATTATACAAACCAATTCAGACTCCACAACTTCAACAGCTACAGCAATTTTAAGAATGCCTAAGGCATAGTAAATAAATCAGGCAAATTTCACACCTCTTGGTGGCACCACAAAATGAAAAATATTGAGCTGGACTACATGTCTGATCTGACAAGACAATTCTTAAATCTTTCTCCTACCTAAAATAAACTATACATTACAGGTTTCAAGATTTATTTATGACTACTATTAAAAATCAATCACGTCTAAAAACATGTACATCCTATTTCAAAAAAAAAAAAAAGAAAGAAAAGCAAATAGAGTACCACAGCACAGAATATGTCTGAAATTTAGTTTTGTTTGATATCTGAAAGTTAAGTTTTTGACATTTACCAGCAGTCCCACAACGTGCTGGCCCTGTGCCATCATGGCCTGGTGTCAGCCTGATGTAGGGCCATGCTAAAAATAGCAGCTAAGCAGCAGCTGTAACACATAGGTCCTTCTGACCTCAACTTTATTTCCCTAAAGGATGATTGGAGGAAGAGGGGGACAACTGGAGGGAATGAGGGAAATGGAATATACTCTCAGTACGTATTACTTACCTCTTCTAATTTGTCTTCTTTTCTACCACAGATTCCTTTCTCCTCCCTTCCCTCACCCCATCCCCAAGAAAGAAAAGGACAGAAGAAGAGAAAGAAAACGAGAGAAGAAAGGAAAGAAAGAAAGGAAGAAAGAAAAGAACAAACGAACAAACTGGAGATGTGAGGCAAGTTGGGTTTAGAGTCTTCCACACCTGCTGCCCTCAAGTCTCACTTGATTCTACCCTGCCATCATCAGAAAGCAGCCATTGATCATTTCAGTCATCAACTTTACCACTGTCTAGAGAAAAGTATAAACCACAATCCTGAAAAGACTGGCTAGGTGACTGGGCTGAAGGTATATCAGACAAAAATTACACAAGTGATATTCGGGGGAAGGAGGGAAGAAGAATTGTAAAATGGCATCAAGAATACAAAATCCTGGCCACGCTCACACCTGTAATCCCAACACTCTGGGAGGCCAAGGCGGGTGGATCACTGAGGTCAAGAGTTCCAGACCAGCCTGGCCAACATGGTGAAACCCCGTCTCTACTAACAATACAAAAAATTAGCCGGGCGTGGTGGCACATGCCTGTAATCCCAGCTTCTCAGGAGGTTGAAGCACAAGAATCGCTTGAACCCAGGAGGTGGAGATTGGAGACTGCAGTGAGCCAAGACTGCACCACTGCACTCCAGCCTGGGTGACAGAGAGAGACTCTGTCTCACCAAAAAAAAAAAAAAAAAAAAAAAAGGAAACTCACAGAACACTAAAACACAAAGTCAAAAAAGAACAAGGCTAACATATTACATATTTAAAAGTTTGGTCACATAAAACAGCCAGATTACAAACATGGTATCTGGGTTTTAGAATCTTATTTTATGACAAAGTACTTACTATAAAAATCACGACAATCTTCTTTGTAGAAATGAGTTGCAGGAGGAAACGTTCAGCATGACCAGGCTTCTACCAACAGAGACCAATAGCCACACCAGAAGAGACTCCAGGTATGCCCCTTATACCTAAATTATAGAATCCCTACACAGTACTACACTCATAAAAACGCTAGTAACTGTCAGCAAACATTTATCACGTACAACCTGGCATATACCATATTCTAATCTGTACCGATTGTAATTATGTAGAAAAATTTAAAACTTGCTTTTGTGGACTTATTCTACATGCTATCTTCTTATGTAAGTTTTCTCTATAAAATCTTCCAACATTAGAGATCTGACACCAACTAACAATGAAAAACACTTTAAGTACACAGACTGTTAAGTAAGGCAAGAAGAGGGAGTTAGTCACCTAAATTTTAAGCACATTAATTCACTAAATGAGCTTCCAATGTATCTGATCAGCTTATCCAGTTAGGAAGAGTTTAAATGTACTGACAGGTTCTACTGCATCCTTCCAATTAACATCAGCGTTCAGGAATTGCACAGACAAAACTCCATCTTTCAAAGAAATGTCAAATCTCTTTATCAGCAACAAGAAATAATATAATTGTAACATTTAAAAAGGACCTTAAAATGAGATATTTAATTTCTCAAATACACTTTGAGAACCTAACTTTGCTGCATACATATTAGATCTAACCTGCAAGCTAATTTCTTTAAAAACTTAACATCTCATGGAAGATGATCAAAATCACCCAACATAACCATCCTTCAAAGCTAGAATTCCTAAAAGACATTTTTTTAAATGTAGTAGTTTTTCAAGTAAAATTTTAGAGTTCTGGAGATTATTTACACAACAATGTAAATGTACTTAACACTGCTGAACCACACACATAAAAGTGGTTAAGATGGTCAGTATTACAGTATGTACATTTTACCACAACCAAAAATTTTTTAATCCTAATGTGTAAATATCCTTATGATTTTTAAATAAATCCTCCCAATGGAAAAAAAATAACATTTTAAAATCATACCTATGATCACAATTTAAAATCCAGGCCACTGTGAAAGTCACTCTAGAAAGTAGCAAGACACTGTAAAGCTAAACCTTCTAGGATAGGGAATGATGATGCATCATGAGCAGTATTGCTTGAACACCAACCAAAGAGATTGTGTGTGTCAGGCTCTGTTTTTAACAGCAACAAGTTATTTCTACTTTTTTCCCTGTGTTTCAGTTTCCTCATCTGTAAAATAGAAACAATAATGGTCCCTAACGCATATGGCTGTTAAGAAATATATAAAGGAAATGAGGGAAATGGAATATACTCTCAGTAGGTATTACTTACCTCTTCTAATTATATTCCAGGGCAGTATTTGGCACCTGGTTAAGTGCTATGAAATGTTAGTTGTTATTACTCTTACTATTATTAAATGTTGTAGCAGTATTAAGAGTCTCACCATAAATTATGTCCAGCTGGTTCAGTGAAGAACTGCCCCAAGTCATACAAAAAGGCTTTAAAAGCCAGGTGTGGTGACTCACACCTGAATCCTAGCATTTTAAGAGGCCAAGGTGGGTGGATCACTTGAGGTCAGGAGTTCGAGACTAGCCTGACCAACGTGGTGAAACCCCTGACCCTACTAAAAATACAAAAATTAGCTGGGCGTCATGGTGCATGCCTGTAATCCCAGCTACTCAGGAGGCTGAGGCAAGAGAATTGCTTGAACCTGGGAGGCAGAGGTTGCAGTGAGCTGAGATTGTACCACTGCATTCCAGCCTGGACAACAAAGGGAGACTCCATCTCAAAAAGAAAAAAAAAAAAAAGGCTACAGAGAACTACAGTTTGGAGGCCACATCATTTATGTTAAAGAGGTACATATATGTATAGGTACATCCCAAAGGATTATGTGTATACTATTTACTGGTGAAGGAGAAGGAGGCACGTTGACAAAAACAATACATTATATTTTAAAAACGTGGTCAAATACAAACAATACTGGACAAGTTTTCATACATACACTAAGTTGAGAGCAAACTTCTGTTGTTCTATACAAGCACTTCAAACTTTCAGTAAATTCTTTATTATATGGGTGTATTATATTCGCGTAACAGTAAGTCCTCCACTTAATGCCATCAATAGGCTCTTGGAAACTGACTTTAATCAAAATGACATATTACAAAACCAATTCATCATAGGCTAATTGACATAAACAGTCATTTCCTATCACATATTTTTGGTCACAAAAACACCACCAAACTTCTAAATAAAGACCACAACACTTTTAATATTACACATTGAAATGAATGTGAAATATACATACATTTAATAACGATTAATAAAAACAAGATAATTCTTCACCCAGTTATTCCAGTTCAAGGTACCAGGTGGACAGAGCCTGTTCCAGCAGCTCAGGGAGAAAGGCAGGAACCCACCCTGGACGGGATACCACTCCCACTGTAGGGCACACACACACACCCACACTCATTCAGACTGGGGCCATTTAAATGGGACAATCTGCCTTATGTGCACATCTTTGGGATGTAGGAGGCAACCGGAGTACCCAAAGAAAACCCTCACAGACATAAGCTGACCATGCAAATTCCACCCAAGATAATGGTCCTAGCCAGAACTGACTTCTGTATTTTCTCATCAATGATACAGTGATACCATGTTATTCAAGGACTTGCTGTATAATCACACAGCTGTAACACAGTTTTTCTGAACTTTAACCTCATAACATTACTATGATTTCCAAATATCCACAAATGTGTTTTACACTAGCATGAATTGAGCATGCTAGAACCAGTACTGTACTGCAGTCATCAGAATTTAGCCTGAAACTAAAATGCTATCTAGGAATACATTTAAAACATTCAATAAATGTTAGCCAAATAACCTCTCCAAAGAGTCCAATTTACATTCAAGAACATGCTTGTTTTGATTTCAGAGACTACCAAACTAAGACACGGTCCAAGCAGTAGAAAAATATGCAGCACAGCTTGCCATTTCCTATGCCATTCTAAAAAATTTACTTAACATGTTTGGGCCTCAGTTTTCTTATCAGGAAAATGGGAAAAACTGAAATTGAAGTTATTTTTTTATCTCTAAAATCTCCATAGCTCTACTAGTAGATAACAACTATAATGCAAGAGTATTTTATTTACAAAAATACCTTTCATCTTTCAGCATATTTTGTTTTAAGAAAGATGGAACTGTGGATCTGTACAGAGGGGTCACTGAAATATGCATGTGGTTACAACATTCAAATTATACCTGGGTTAATTTGTATCCTTCTCTGTTCACCTGTGGACATCATCACATATATCTATTTGTAGACATATATACACACATATATTAGCTGACACAAAATTAGTTAAGCGAATTCCACAGACATAAAACATTTAGCATACTCAAGCAACAGTTTACTATCAGCTGAAAGTTCAAAACGACAAGCAATTTTGCACCGCATTGTATCTGAAGCTTGCTTTAGCTGTCTTTTCTAGATGGAAAAAAATAAGGAAGCGTCCTATTTTTAAAGAACCAAAAACCAAGTACAAAGCATATTCTTAGAGGAACACAGGGCACTGAAAGCAAAAACTGAAGACAACCAGGTTTTTCTCTAACAAACACACTTTACTTTTGAGATCTGGGTAGGACTGACAAACAAAACGTCTCTTCACAAGACAAGACTCAGTA
The DNA here is from genome assembly GCF_007565055.1 of Rhinopithecus roxellana. Classification (NCBI taxonomy): domain Eukaryota; kingdom Metazoa; phylum Chordata; class Mammalia; order Primates; family Cercopithecidae; genus Rhinopithecus; species Rhinopithecus roxellana. The sequence continues at coordinate 54,252,376 of NC_044551.1, read as the reverse complement.
ACACTTTTCTCCAAATTATCATCTGATACTGATTTTTCCAAAGAAGATGCCTTTAAAGGGGGAAACAGCTCGTGGTTTTGAATTTAAAGTAATCTCCAAATATTTACATGTTAAAAAATTAATAAACCACAAAAACTAAACTAGCCTTTCTGTTGTGACAAAGCACTATTTTAAAAATTATACCATGGTAATTTGAAAGGTAGCTAAAAATGGTGTTGTGGGTTTCATACTGTTTACTACCGTTTTAAAAAGACCTGCCTATAACCCACTTTGTTTCTAAGATATTTATACTTACCTATAATCTTTCGTTTTTAGGATATTTGTGCTCTTAAATATAACCATTTAAGTCAACAACAGTTTAATGATTGCCCCATACAAGTTTCTAACACTAAATGACTTTATCATATGTAAGTATGCTTCTTAAAGGTACCAAATTTATTTTGCCTCGTTGAAGAAAATTTACAGTCTAACACAAAAAAATATAAAGCATGTGGAAACAGTACAGATCCAATCGTGATTTTTTTTTTTTTTTTTTTTTTTTTTTTTTTTTTTTGAGACAGGTTCTTGCTGTCACCCAGGCTTGAGTACAGTGGTACAATCTTGGCTCACTGTAGCCTGCAGCCTCCACCTCCCAGGTTCAAGCAATTCTCCCACCTCAGCCTCCTGAGAAGCTGGGATTACAGGGGTATGCCACTACACCCAGCTAATTTTTATATTTTAGTAGAGAGAGGGTTTCACCATGTTGCCCAGGCTGGTCTCATGTGATCTTTCAAAGGGACAACTCTTATAAAACATGTCATTCCTACACTGCCTATCACTGAACATATTGCTAGCTGAAATCATACATTCTTAACTAAACAGTGAATATGAGTGTAAGCAGAAATAGATGCTGGTCCATACCTTTCCATATGAAACATTCGTAGGGTTAGAATTGAGACAGCAATTGACTATCCATTGTGGGGGGGGTGGGGGGGGGAAGAGCCCCAGGATAAAAATCTTAAAAATCAGTGAGGACGTACTTAAGACAATAATGACATAAATGGTTCAGTTAATTGCAATAATTCTTCTACTAAAGAACATGTTCCAAGGGCATCCTGATGTTTCTAAAAAGGCAGGCATCAGTCTCATATCTGCAAAATAGATGAAACTCAGTGCCAAGTGGAAAAAATTGAGGATAGCCTTTTCAGTCCAAGGGTGTACCTGTAACACATCTGAATTGCAAGAAATTAAAGGCTTTAGAAAGAGTGAAAATGTTTGCTTAACCCAAATCCGCCATTTTCACCTTCTATTATTGTCACTGTCTCCTGAACATTTTAGATTTTCTCAACGGAGCAATATTATCCTTCAGAGAACTAAGTATAACAAACTCCAGGTAGTCTTAAAACTGAATATTTAACTTCCTTCAGAACAATGCTAAGGACCTATCAAGTACTGAAATACTTTCAAAAATCACTTATACAAATCAAAATCTCAACTCACACAAAAGAACAATAAAAAATACCTATGCAACTGGTTTCAACATGTATTGTGTATTTCTCTATTAATCAAAAGTCAGAAAAAGGGTAGGTTCTGGCATAAAATTATTTTATATTAACCTTGACGATGCATTCAATGAAATGTACTATCATCAATAAACAAGCACCCAATTTTCAATGTGCATTCAGAATCATCTTTATTTAGTGATCTCCTGTTTGTAAAGAAAAATCAAAATACTCAAAAACCAATAAATTATCTGATTGAAATTTGTACTCATCTTAATTCGAATAATGTTCTTCTTTTACTGCCTTGCCACCCTCACAAAAAAACACAAAACTTTTAAGTTATGAATCTGAAAAGAGTGTAAGAATGTGTTTACCAGAATGTTAAATGGAATGCTGGGCAATATTCTTTTCTCCCAAAAGTAAACAGAAAAAAAAGGCCATTTAGAAGGCCATTTCTTTTAGAATATATCTCCTTCCTTCAGAAAGGACCTTCACACTCACACTTACTCAAGCACACAGACACACACATATGCAAACACACCAAAACAAACATAAATTAAAAACTCAAGGATAATTTTTGTAAGTTTCTTTATTACAAAAATATATGCTTCTAGTTTTAAGAAAAATCCAACCATAAAATAGGCATAAAGTAAAAAGTTAAAGTTCCCCCGCCCCAAATCCTTGACCATTCACTTAACTGCCCTTCTCGAAAAATACCCATACTTCCACGATTGCTTGTGTAGCCTTACAGACATTTTTATGCATCTATATGCAAGTCTTTTTTGTTTTAAACACAAATTGCAGCATAGTATAAGAAGTTTTTAACTTGTTTTTAAATATTCTGGTTATCTTTCCTTGTCACTATGTATAAATCTAATTCATCTTTTCATAGTTGCATAGTATTCCATTGAGTATTTCTTGGGCATTTCCCTTCTGTAGAAATTTAGGTTAACTCCATCCCGCTGTTTACTCTTGCAAACCACACGGCAATGAGCATCACTATACAGAACATCATTACACAATAACATCAATATTATCTATAGGATAAATTCCTTAAAAAGACAGTGTCAAACAACAGCGTAGGCAGAATCCTTTTTCCTTGTCTCTTCAACCAATTCTGGGTATTGTCTTTTTAGTCTTCACCAACGTGGTAGAGGAAAATGGCGTCTCATTTTTATTTGCATCTTTTTTTTTTTTAAGACGGAGTCTCGCTCTGTCACCCAGGCTGGAGTGCAGTGACGCGATCTCGGCTCACTGCAACGTCTGCTTCTCAGGTTCTAACGCCTCTCCTGCCCCAGCCTCCTGAGTAGCTGGGATTACAGGCACCCGGAACCGCTCTAATTTTTGTATTTTTAGTAGAGATAACGTTTCCCCATGTTGGCCGGGCTGGTCTCTAACTCCTGACCTCAAGTGATCCACCCACCTAGGCCTCCTAACTGCTGAGATTACAGGCATGAGTCACCACGCCCAGCCTATTTGCATCTCTTTATGTAAGAATGAAGATGAGTATGGTTATTGGCCATCTACGTCTTCCTCTCTGAAATGTGTTGCCCATTTTCCTATTGGGTTATCCATCTCTCTTCTTGACAAATTATAAGTTTTTTACCAACCTTTGGTCCAATGTGCTGTAAATATTTGGCCGAATTAACTGCTAAATTTGATTTGTAGTGTTTTCAGCCCTACGGAAACTTTTCGATTTTTTTTTTCCCTCTTGAGACAGTCTCAGTCTGTTGCCCAGGCTGGAGTGTGCAATGGTGCGATCTCAGTTCAGTGCAACCTCCGCTTCCCGGGTTCAAGCCATTCTCCTGCCTCAGCCTCCCAAGTAGCTGAGATTACAGGCATGTGCCACGATGCCTAATTTTTGTAATTTTTGGTAGAGGTGGGGTGAGACAGAGTCTCAGTCTGTTGCTCAGGCTGGAGTGTGCAATGGTGCGATCTCAGTTCAGTGCAACCTCCGCTTCCCAGGTTCAAGCCATTCTCCTGCCTCAGCCTCCCAAGTAGCTGAGATTACAGGCATGTGCTACGGTGCGTAATTTTTGTAATTTTTGGTAGAGGCGGGGTTTCACCACGTTGGCCAGGCTGCTCCCTAACTTCTGACCTCAAGTGATCTGCCCACCTCAGCCTCCCAAAGTGCTGGGATGACAGGCACAACTCACTCCGCCCGGCCCTTTTTTATTTTTATCCAATTAAATTTATCTATCTTTTCCTCTATAACTTTGAGTTTCAGGTCATACCAGGGAAGCTCTTTGCTAGACAATAACTTGGAAAATTTTTTTTATGTAACTTCTAAATCATTACTTAAATGATGCCGATAATACATACATACCAGTACCTGCAGAGACAGCTCTCTTCCAATATCAGTATCAATTTTTTTTCTTTTTTGAGATAGAGTCTTACTCCGTCACCCAGGCTGGAGTGCAGTGGTACCATCTTGGCTCACTGAAACCTCAGCCTCCTGGGCTCAAGCGATCCTTCCATCTCAGCCTCCCAAGTAGCTGGGACCACAGATGCCTGCCACCACACCTAGCTAAGTTTTTCTATTTTTGGTAGGGACAGGGTTTCACCATGTTGCCCAGTCTGGTCTAGAACTTCTGAGCTCAAGCGATCAACCCACCTCAACCTCCCAAAGTTCGGGGATTACAGGTGTGAGCCACCGTGCCCAGCAATATTAATTACTTAACAAAAATAAGCCAACTACTCTTTCTCTAACACTTTCCTGTAATCAATTGATGGGCAAACTCTGTGACAACTAAATATTGCTTACAACTACTGTAACAAAGGTTTAATTTTTTCCCTTAAATTTCTTCTTAAAATCTAGAAGTTGAAAAATAGTAACTACCGATAGATTTAATTTCTGACAAGCCCCTCAATCCTGAAACTATCAACAGCATAAATGTAAAATAAAGTCCAACAACTAGATTTTCCCTGTTGTAATTTAGTCATCTCTACAAAAGTCAATGAATACTTTCTGTATAAACTTGTAATTCTGCAATACCAAAAAAACACCGTAAAGCATTACGGTGCTATCAACAAAGTATTCTGTTCTTTTCCATTTCAGGAAACTAAAACAAACAAAAGAGTTCCACCTCAAATCAAAATTATAAAATAAGCCTTTCAAGTTAGCATATCAATTCAAACCACCACTTCAAGCTAAATTAAATGGTTAATCTAGCCACCCTCTCTCTGTTCCCCATAAAGGGGGGTGGGGGAACCCTGATCATAAGTGTTCTATCTCACAGTGCCAGCTGCCAGGCATATAACAGCCTTCCATCTCTAAAGCTGACTGGCACAACAAGTAATACAACTTGGAAGTTAAGGCAAATGGCAGAACTCAGATGGGAAAAAAGAATATTTTCCACAATTTGTATAGCACTTGTTTAGCACGTATGTTTCTGAAGTGGTGGTCAACTCTTCAAACTACACGAGAAACATCACACCACTTCACGTCAACCACTGCCAATTCCATTCAGTGGCCTCCTTCCCCTTTGGGGACTATTCAAAAAGTTACCATTTTCTTTTACAACTACTCACCCAGGCCTCTTCCACTGATGAAAGCAGGCAAAGCCCACGCTGTGTGTCTGTCTCCTAGAGAAGATTGCCTCTTTTATTTATCGCCCCTTGGCTTTATTTTCACAGTGAATTCCTGGCTTAAATGCAATCAGCCAAGAAACCCTCCCTATGTGCTCTCCTGTCATTCCTCATTGCTTGCAAGCAGAGTCAAGCACAGGGAGAGGAAAAAAAAAAAAAAAAACCCTCAACATTGCCAGCCAAGCCATAAAAATTCGCAGACTCTAGTTTGTAATACTGAGAAGCCATAGATGTGCTTCCATCCATCTCCAACCGGCAGGAAACAGACAAACAAAAAAAGGTATAACTTGAAATAATGTTAATTAGATTTGTTTTAAGGGGAAAAAAGGATAGCTGAATAGCCTCAAAAGCTAAACCCTCTATAGACAGAAGGAGAGAGCGCCCAACATAGAAAAGGCAACACTGGGGGCTGCCTTTGGAAATAAATGACCATGCAGAAAATCACGTTTACAGATTGCATTAGAATTCAAATTAACCAGACAGGATTAAAACAAATCTTAATTCTCTCTTGGGGCCCCTATCCAGGCCTCCACCCCACTCCCAAAGAAAAGAATGATAAAAGGAACTGACTACAGAAAGAGAAAAAGGATTAAGTTAAAAATCAAAGAGAGAGAGAGATGCGTCCAAATCTAAACCCATTCATTCCGTGCCGGGTTCACTATGCTACAATTTCAAGTACACTAACATGGGAAGGGGTCAGAAAATATGCCATTTGCAATCAGGAGAAAAAAATAGGAAGTTTCACTATAGCATTCATTGTTCTTTTCAGTCTGGCTCAAACATTCCCATCGCTACGGCTGAAAAAGATCTGGACGGGGAAAAAGAACATTTTGGGGGAAGGGGAACAGGGGACGCTTTTAAACTAAGGTATTTGAGAAAACTCTCAGGATCTGTCAGAGAAAGGAGGGCTGTGCAGCTCTAAATCACAAGTCCTTCTCTCGCCTTTGTCAAATATCTTCTACTTTACAAGCCCTGAAAAGAAATAAAGAGACTCTTTTGTTTGGTTTCTCCTTTTCGGAGGGTGACAGAAAACTGAAAGGGGCACAAATAAACCTGAAAATGAGAACAAAGTGCTGGGTCGTGCCGGGCTGCCGCGCCGCGGGGACGCGGGAGCGGCAGCCTAGCCCAGTGTCTCGCGCTCCTGCAGCCCGCTCGCCCCTTTGGCTGCGAGCGGCAAATCTGCAAATGCTGACCGCGGCTTGCCCGGGGCACCACGACCTGACCATCCAGCGCAAACAAAACTCGGGCGGTGGGGTACAAGGGCTGCGCCGCGGCCCGCACAGTGGCGTCTGGAGGCAGCTGCACAAAAAAGGGAAGCGCGAGCGGCTCCTCCTCGGGCTCGCGCCCTTTAATTAGGGGGTGTCCTCCCGCCGAGATGTCCCTCCGGAGACAGAGTCCCGTCCGCCGCCACCTCCCCCCTGCGCCGCTTGGAGACTGAGGAGACGCAAAGAAAAAGACATTTAAAGCCGCGGCGGCCGGTGGAGCTCGCCCGGGCCAGACACCACAGCGACCCCGGGAGCGCAGCGGCCGCTCTCCCGTCGGAGCCCTGGGAAGAGCGGCCGCCGAGCGGCTTTAAACGTATTCCCCTCCCCTCAAATCGCGTGGGGCGGGGGCCAAAAAGAAAAAAGAGCGAGCGACAGGCAGTGAAAGGGGTGGGAGCGCCGAGCGGCCGGGCCGCGGCCGGCATTGTCTGCGGCCCGCGCCCCCTCCCCCGCCCCGCACAGCCCCGCCACACACACCCTCGCGGGAACCCGGCCGTCCGCCCGCGCCTTTGTCCACATCCACCCCCGAAACCGGCGAGCAGTCCTCCAGGATGTGCTCCCCGGAGAAGAGCGGGGAAGGGATAGCGGGGAGGAGAGCGCGGGCCGGGGGCGCGGAGCCCGCGGAGGGGCGCGTCCTGCTGATTCATTTCCCACTCGCGCTCGCCCGCCCGGGGCGACCAGGGGCAGGGAAGGGAGGGAGGAAATGGGCGCTCCGCTCAGGAGGACCGTCCGGGCCAGTGAGGACACCCGCAAGGGTGCGGACGCGCGCGGAACTGGGGGCTGTCCGCAGGAGAAAAGCGCGCGCCCCCCCCCCCCCACCCAGGGACTGACGGAAGGACAGACGGCCCCCGGCTGCCCCGTGACTCACCGACTTGCAGGACGTTGTCTACGCAGCCGCTCTCCAGCAGCGCGATGCCCCGGCGGAAGGGCAGCCGCGTCTCGTCGCCGGCGTCCGCCGCCCCGGCGGCCCCCACCGACGGGGCCCCGGCCCCCGCGGCGGCGGCGGCGGCGGCGGCGGCGGCGGCCGAGGTGGCCGCCGGGGAGGACGAGGAGCCGCCGCCGCCGCCGCCGCCGCCGCCGCCAGCGCCGCCGGGGCCGCCGCTGTCGTCGCCGGGGCCGCCCGCGGCGCCGCCGCCGGTGTTGAAGGACGAGTACATGCAGATCTCCCGCTCGCTACGGGGGAAGGACCAATAGACTATGCGGCGCTGCACCGGCTCCGGGATGCGCTCGAAGCGCTCCTCCACGCGCTGGAACGGCCACTTCTCCGCCACCCTGCGAGCCGCGATGTCCAGCAGCGACTCGGGGCTCTGGGTCTTGCCCGGCGGCAGCAACCCCAGCGCCGCACCGCCCCCGCACGCCGCCGCCGCGCCACCCGCCCGCGGGCCCGGCCGACAGACAGAGCTGTAGCCGCCACCCGCGCCGCCGCCACCGCTGCTGCCGCCGCCGCCGCCGCCGCCACCGCCGCCGCCGCCGCCGCCCGGCCGGCAGCAAAGCCGTTTCGCGGGAGGAGGCTGCTGTCCGCGCTCCGCCATGACCGCGCCGCTTCTAACCCGACAGCGGAAGTGCCGGGACCCTATAAACGGCACTAGGAAGCGCAACACGCACACGCCGTCGCGACGCCACGCTGCCATCTAGGGCCCACCGCTCCTTGTATGGGCACAAGAGGTGGGGCCTCCGCTGTGACGTAAGGCTGGGGCGGAGCTCCGATAGGGGGAACCTAGGGCCGGGGGCGGGGCCTATGCAAATCGCTGGGCTGAAACATAAATAGAGCGCTTGGCGGACACGGGGGTGGCGGGGGCGGGCGGTTTGGGTGCCCGGTGGGTTGTGAGAATGTCAGGCTGCTGTGATGCGGAAAGGGGGGCGGGGCTCAGGCGGGGTTCCCGTGGGAGGGGGCGGGCCGCCGGGCCCGGGCTGAGGTAGGGGGGGGGGGTCTCTGCGCCCCCTGCCTACTCCACTTTCCCCCTCCAGTTCTTAGCCTCACTTTGAAGTCCGAGAAGTGAGGATGCGCCTCGTGGGTCGCAGCGGGGAGGAAAGGGGAGATGGGGGGGGTGAGTGAAAGGGAGGGTTCATCTAAATGGAGGGCGGGGCCCACGGGCCGATGCCCCACCCCCCGTCAGCCTGCCCTTGGGGGGAAAAGCCTCTGGGCGGAGGAGGCGCATTCAAAACAAAGAAATGCGGCATGGAGCCTGGGGGACGCGGGTGGAGAGGAAGGCGGAGGAGGCGCGGCCGAACTCGACCGGCTGCCAGCTTCCCCTCCAGCAGGTCCAGGGGAGCTCTCCCCACCACCCGCCGAAGCTGCGGCAGGGAAGGGGGAGGATGGCTGCGTTCGGCGGCAGCTTTCCACTTGACTTTTGCAGACCCGGTGTGGAAGGAGCGCGCCCGCTCCGGTGCCCCGCGTGGCTGCAGTGCGCCCATCCCCGAGCCCCGCGTCCGTTCTGTCCCGGCTGCAGGGCTGTGCCCGAAAACACGCTGAGCGCTCGGAACGTGCCCAGCAGTCGCGCGACGCGCGTCCGGAGCCGGCTGCCACCGTCCCGCCCTCGCTGCCTCAGTCCCTCGGTCCAGGAAGCCCGCTAGGAGTCGGGGAGCTTCGGCCGCCCTTGTCGCCCGCGCCGCCCTTGTCGCCTTCGCGGCCGCGCGGACGAGGCCCTGCTCCAGGCCGGGGTTTCTCCCGCAAGGGTGGAATGCAGCCCGGGCTGTGGGTTTAGCAGACACACCTTTGTGAGTACACACGCCGCAGGGGCGCGCGCAAGCCCCACGGGCGCGCGCGCACACCGCCCAGCCCGCGGCAGACGGCCCGCCAGGCGGCGGACGGCGGCTTCGGGCGCACTTGGGTCTGCGGCCCGGCTCCCACCCCGGCGCCCGGCTGCGCGGAGTGCAGGCGCTCAGGACGCGCGCAGCGCTCTCAGCAGCCTTGGCGGCGCCGGCAGGGCTTGTCTCCCCGGGTCCGGGCAGCGTAGCGGTGGACCAGGGAGAGCGAGCGCAGAGCGCGGCTCGCCGGTGCCTGGACGCGGGCGAAGGCGAAGAAGCAGTCCCTCTCTGAACTGGGAGCCCTGCGGACATTGTTAGTGCTCCATAGAGCTCGGTCAAATCTGCGTCCAAGCCGCAGACTTAATTACCGCGTCGGAGACACGCTTCCTCCCAGCCCCACCTTCTGTTTTTACTGTAAACAGTGGTGCTGATCCGCTCCCATTGTTGGAGATAAACTGTATCTCCTTTGACACTTTCGCATCTTTTAAGGTTATTGGCTGCTCCCCACCCCTGCCTCGCAGCCTGGATTTAAAGGGATAACGCGCTTCGGCGTTTTAAAGAAAATAGCCCATTCGGGGCCGAAGCCCTGGAAACCTCTAGCTACATGGCGGGCCTTCGCAAGTCCCAGGCTGCGGGTCCCTGGGGTCAGGACGCTGGCCGACTTTCCGCAGCTGCCTTACTTGTTAGGAAAATTTTTGTGACACTATGTTTTTGTATATCCGTCCAGTATTTTTCTGGGCACCTCCTCCATGTCTAGGAAAAAGCCTTTGCGGAAAACTGGAAGATCTTTATGGGCAAGTAGAGGGGGAAGTCTCTTTCAGGGATTTCATTTCTAGATCTCTTTAAAAATAGTCTTTAAATTGTATAAAACATAGGTATAGAAGACAGTAAGTTCAAAAGTAAAACACAAGTTGGGTTCTGTTCTGTCCAGAAACAGTCATGATAGGACTTAGGCTTGTATAATGTGTAGATTAGCAAGCATTTTCATACATAAACACATAGCATCACTGAACTGGAAAGTCAGTGATGACAAAACTGGTGCCCCCTGACAGGATAAATGACTCATTCAGGTTCATAGGGCTTGTTAGTAGAAAAGATTAATTCACATTGAACGGGAAAATAGCTACCTTTGGAGGTGCCTAACTTTTAGAGCTTTCGTTATTATAATGAGCAAGGGACTGGATTTAAGGCACTGTCATTTGCCGGAGGGATCTATTATACTTTAGCTCTCTAATTCAGAGACAAATGAGGGGCCACCAGCTCAGCCTGACCCAGCTGGCCTTCCCTGCATTCTCTTAACACTGATTACCGACTCCCTCTTGAACTGGCCCCCTCTCTGAGTTTCCTGGAATTCTGCCATCGCCCCAGTGTCTCCAACTCCTCTTTTCCCTACCTCTTTTTTGTATATCTTCCTTCAACCCGTTTAATGTATACCCTGTCCTGCAGCCTTTCAGGGTCCTCTTCATTTTGGATGATCCACCACTTGGAGAGTTTCCACCACCCACCCTACAACCGTTTCCCAAAGTATCATCTCCCTCTCCAGTTCACGTATTTCTTCCTGGTGGCCATCTCACTTTTCCATCACCACCAGGATGCCCATGCCCACCTCAAACCCAAAGAACCACCTTTCCCTAGAATCCAGGTTCTCTTCTTATATTTTTGATACGGTTGCCACCTGTTCCCAGGGCCCCAAGCTCTTTTCCTCTGCCTTTGCCTCTTGCCTGCAACTCCCACAGTTGACTTGTATTGTCTATCCCAGCCCCTCTGGCTGCTCACAGTCAATTATTCCTCCTTTTCACTCTGCAGGAGCCTCCTCCCTGGTGTGTCTGTACAGCCTTTCCTCCTCCAAATCATCTTCCACCCAGCTGCTGTGCTTCCGAAAGTACATTTCGGATTGTGTCACCCTCCTGCTCAAGTCCCTTTAAATGGCTCTCTGCTGCCTACTGGAAGAAATCCAAACTCAGATCTGATCTCGACCAAACCCAACTTTTCAGCCTTGCCTCCCACAAAAAAAAAAAAAAAAAAAAAAAAAAAAAAAACCCAACAGAACATTTCCCAGTTCCCCAGCAGGAATTCTGTTATGTCCCAACAGGACTTCTCCACCCCACACATTTGCTCAAGATGTTCCTGCTGCCTGAAATGTCTCTCCCTTCCCTTGCAACTTGTCAAATTCCTACCCTTCCTACAAGGATTTGCTCAAATGCCACTTCCTCTGGGAAAACCCACCTGGATGTGTGATCTCTCTCCTCAAGCCCCTTTAAGGAGAACTTTGGATCGTTCTTGTGACATTTATACCATTCTGCCTAGCATCAGAGTTATGTTTACACTTGTCTGAGCCATTGTCCTCCCTCCCTCCCCCCCTTCTCTGGTTAGAAATTATCTGACAGTTGGGTGTATGCCTTGTCCATTTCTGTAGTCCCTGAATGCCCAGCACTGTCCTGCAAGGTTTCTGTCTCCCCAGAGGTTAGCTACACCCAGGAGCCAAGGGAGAAGTAAGTGATGGTATGTCATCTTTGGCTAGTGCTTCTGCCATCTCTCATTTTTTGAGTAATTATAGTGTTTTTCCTGGTGTTCATAGAAATCATTACTAAATTACTTATGATTGCCCTTTTCCAGCAGGCTTCTACCCCAGGGACCAAATCAGGGATAGAGCCACCTCCAGTGTTTACCATTAGGCAATAGTAGGAAATCAAAGTACAGAAAGTCTACTGCTTCCCATATGCAGTGACTCATATCACATCACACCACACCACCAGTGTGGTCAGGAGCTAGGCTCCCTGGCCCACTTCATAAATAGTACTCCCAGTAGCTAAACTGATGATCTCAAGGAAGTGAGAAAACCCCACCCAATGCCCACCTGAGCACCACATGTAGCACCTAGCCAACTGCAGTCAGATGCACAGATAGGTTGATGGACAGATGAATGGCAAAGGAATTTATTTGAGAAGGGCAGTGGAGTCCTAGCCAGAGATCTATCATGGCTCCTCCACCCTCCTTTAACTTAAAAATGAAATTTTGGAATTAAATTCAGTAGCGGTTTACCAAATTCCTGGAGCAGTGGTTTTCAAAGAGAGACCCCTAGAGTGCCCCAGGGCAAAATGCACACAACTCTGGAGCTGGGAAACTAAAATTAACACATGTAGCAGCTCCCCACATGAGTCGTCTTTGCACTAAAGTTTGAAAACTACCCTTTGGTGACAAGAACTTCACAGGGCCCCAGCACTTAGGAGACCTGCAGAAGGAGAAAATGGCATTGCCTCATCATTATTGCTAGTCATCTCAGCTAATTAAGATAATAATTTGCCATTAGTAGGAAGATTCCAAGACATGGAAATTAAATTAGATCTAAGGAATTTCAAGTCATTTGAAGATGGACACAAAGTTATATTCATTTCCATTCTCTTTTTCATACTGGGATATATTTTTAATACTATAGTCAAAGCCAATTATGTTCCCTGGAATATAATTTGCTTAGAGGAGAATAAAAGCCTAAAACAGCATAGTTAACCTGTGAACCAGGCATTCTCCCTTCCTGTGCAGTGAGAGAGCATCTCACTCTGTATGGCTAAAAAGAGTGAAGAATGAGGGAGAGTAGATGATACTTCATCCGTGAAAAATGTCCAGTAACAGGGGAAAGTGCCAAAAGAGTCAACCTGGTCAGTCATTTCCATGGAATAGATTCTTATGCAAAGGAAGAGGTAAGCAGGGAATGATAAACCAGAACTGAAAAATTTAAAACAATTGCTCCAACTTTGAAGAGGGTTCATTTTAACTTTGTTGAATCCTTGAGAAGCCACATATATATATATTGAGACAGGGTCTCGCTGTGTCGCCCAGGCTGGAGTGCAGTGGCGTAATCTCAGCTCACTGCAAGCTCCACTTCCCGGGTTCACGCCATTCTCCTGCCTCAGCCTCCCAAGTAGCTGGGACTACAGGCGCCTGCCGCCATGCCCGGGTAATTTTTTGTATTTTTAGTAGAGACAGGGTTTCACCGTGTTAGCCAGGATGGTCTCGATCTCCTGACCTCAGGTAATCTGCCCGCCTCAGCCTCCCAAAGTGCTGGGATTACAGGTGTGAGCCACAGTGCCCAGCCAAGCCACTAATATCTTACTATTAATATTTTTGGACAGTGGGCACAGACACTGTACTAGGTCCTTTACAAACAGTAACTCATTTAATGCCCCTTACACAAGAAACGAAAGAAGAAACTGAGGCTCAGAGAAATTTGCCAAAGGTTATTTGGCTCCTATCTCGCCATGCAGGGATTCAAATTCTGTCTCACTCCAAAGCCAGAATTTTTTTCCATTATCCAGTGTTTCCCAAACTTGTCAGGTCATAAGAATCACCCCGAGCACTTGTTAAAAATATACATTTCCTTTACCTCTCCACAGGAGATTCTGATTCAGCAGGGCTGGGGTGGAGCTTGAAATCTATCTTTTTAACCCATGCCCTGGATAATTCTTCAGAATAGGCAAAATTGGGAAACATCATATTCCACACCACATTGTCACTCAGTAACCCACACTATTTCATTCCTTAAGATGTCCCCTTCTAAAATGTGCTGAATTAAAAGAAAGTATATTCAACCACTGATCAATCAACCAATCTTTTCCAACCTGTTTCTAAGAACAGTGTATTCTGTCTAGATGGAAGCCTTTAAAGTTACAAGCTGGAATTTTGAAAAATAAATTATTGCATCTCAATATATACCAAAAAACCAGGCTGGCAAAATTGCTTACAAATGAATTTGTTTTAAATGTGATTTGGGCAATAATTCTACCCTCAAGAAGTAAAAGAGATTTGCTTTCATTAAATATTAAATAATTTGCGTGTGTTAATTTTCAGAAAAGAAAAACATTTTAGCGTATAGTCTGTATACCATTTCAATATTATTAAAAGTGACTAGGCTATTATTATTCTGTTAATTATTCCACTGCAAAGTGCAATGGTGAGGATCTTATTAAATGCAAACATCTTAAAACTTGAATGTTTATCAGGCTTCAAAACAGGCTTAGAACCCAGTGATCGCCAAAAGAAATAGGAAACACCATATTTCCTTATAACCTTACTATTTCCCCTTTTGAATAACTAACTTTTCATGAACTATTTTGTTAAGATTGTCACAAGATAAAAGAATGCTATTTAATAGGATAACGTAAAGACATTTACTTCAGTATTTATTTACCTGTGTTAACTAGGAAAAAACTCCCACTTATAAACACTAAAAAAGTGTTAGTATAGAAGAATCATAATTTAAAAATTAATGATTTTCTCAAAATTGCCTCACACTACCAGATCACTCTCTTGCAGATATCTCTGATAATGTGAGATGGTACAAGAAAAACAGGTTTAAGACATATTCTCTAGGGAGACAAAAGATGCTCTGACATGTATGAAGGATGTATTTACAGAAAGTAATGTCATTCCAAAATTCACTTTTTAAGCATATAGAATGATCATTTTTCAAAGTGATCAAATAATATTTTGTTCGTTCTCATTCCTATTTGGAGGAAGTAAAGATGTAAAGTCTAGACAGCCAGGTAACTTTAGGGGGCATCTTATACCTAGATAAAGATTATTTGCATTTAAGTTACATGAAAATTAAAATTTAAAACACGAAAGCCAAATTCTGAAACAAATTTATTAACAGCATTTTATCACCTACAGTATTTTAAAATATTCAAGAATTCACTCCCCGTCAAGAATAGCATCATGACAATTCAGATGTGAAGTGTCACTTCCAATGACTTTGTTCAAATCCAGAATTAGATGACTTGTGAAAGAGGTTTCAGTAAAAGCCGGTGTATCAGACATTTTTCAATGTGAAATCTATATTAACTCACACCTCCACAGAATCACATTGCAGTAAAACCATGGTTATGCAGAACTTTTGCAAAAAACATCCAGAATGAACAGGTTTCCCGAAGAGCTGAAGTTGTACTTTTTAAGGACCAAAAATCTTTTTTTTTTTTTTTAAACAGAGTTTTGTTCTTGTTGCCCAGGCTGGAGTACAATGGAGTGATCTTGGCTCACCACAACCTCCGCCTCTGGGGTCCAAGTGATTCTTCTGCCTCAGCCTCTCAGGTATCTGGGATTACAGGCATGCGCCACCATTCCCGGCTAATTTTGTATTTTTAATAGAGATGGGGTCTCTCCATGTTGGTCAGGCTGGTCTTGAACTCCCAACCTCAGGTGATCTGCCTGCCTTGGCCTCCCAAAGTGTTGGGATTACAGGCTTGAGCCACTGTGCCTGGCCCAAAAATCTTTTTAAACGCTTAACGGGGCCGTGTGTGGTGGCTCACACGTGTAATCCCAGCCCTCTGGGAGGCCGAGGTGGGCAGATCACTTGAGGCCTGGAGTTTGAGACCAGCCTAGACAACATGGCAAAACCCTGTCTCTACTAAAAATACAAAAATTTAGCTGGGCTCGGTGGCAAGCACCTGTAATCCCAGCTATGCCGGAGGCTGAGGCACAAGAACCGCTTGAACCCGGGAGGCAGAAGTTGCAGTGAGCTGAGATCACACCACTGCACTCCATTCTGGGTGACTGAGTAAGACTCTGTCTCAAAATAGAATAAAAATAAAAGCTTAACTTTGCACAGTAGAAATCTTTCTAAAACATGACACACTTCTTTGAGTTCTTAAGCATATTATGAGGACTGATTATAAGCACAATGATGCCCTTAAGAGCTACTAAGGTACGCAAGGTTGCTTGTTCATAACAACAACAACAAAAAAACCAGATTGCTGGCTTGATTTTTCTTCTCTTTTTCTCTTTATTTCTTTTGCCCTTCCCTTCCCTCCCTACTTCCCTCCCCTTCCCTTCTTTCCCTTCCCTTCTTTTCCCTCCATTTTTTATTTAGTTTGTTCTAGGTTTTGTTTTGGTTTGTTGGTGTCAGACTTTACAGTTGTGCTATTTCCTGTTACTTTCACTTTTTTGTTGTGTTTTTAGAGTCAAGATCTTGCTGTTTTGCCGAGGCTGGACTCAAACTCCTGGGCTCAAGTGATTCTCCTGCCTCAGGAATAGCTAAGACTACATGCATGTACCTCCATGCCCAGCCCCTGTTACTCTTAATTATTGTCATATAACCACCCATAATGTCCCTTCTCACTTTCTGAATTATTGCTCTCCCCATGCTGTGGCCTCTGAACCCGGAGAACCTGCTTTCTACAACTCTGTGTAAAGTAAAATCAACGAAGTTCTTAATGAGGATCTCCCACCTGGTTAAAATGTGCATTATCTTTGTCACATTTATTTTGCCTTCTACAGACTTCTTAGATTCCAGCCAGGTCCCAGAAAATGGTGAGGTTATTAGATGACCAAACTCTGGCTTCTGAGGGGTTAATATAGGATGATAATTGACATTCATGATGATGAGTCCCAGATGCCTACTGAATCATCATGTGTAAAATAATATTTACTGAACATGATTTAGGTTTAAAGCATTTCATGAAATTATAACCTTTGGAACTTGGTGGTTTACTTCTGAAATCTATGGCCATGTTTTGACAGATTTCAGATGAAACAAAATCTCCATTCCCAGGTCACACACAGGGACTGTATGCCATATACTCCTAGGACAGCTTGAGTTCACCCTGGAGAGGGGAGGGTTAGAAACCGAATCCTTAACAAGCCTGTCCTGCGAGACTCAAGACTGTGCATTAGGAATTACCTGGTCCCTGCCCACCTGTCCAAATGGCCTTACCTTTTGGTTCATTCCCTTTGCTCTCTGGGGCTCTGCCAACACAGGCTACTCAGGCCTACTTTCCATTCCTTTAACACTCACTTCCTCCAGAGGCCTTTGCCCAAGAGTTCCTGCTCCCTGGAATGTTCTCCTTCCCCAGGCCCCACAACCACTGCCTGGTTTCCTCCTGCTCAGCTTAATCACACTTCCTTAGGAAAGCCTAGCTGCCCTGACAGGTCAGTTCTGCCTATTACACACTCTAGTAGTTACATGTACTTCTCCTAGGAACTAATACCTGAGTTGTAATTTTTCATTTACTTGTATGTAGGACACATTACCTGGAGAATCGTAGGTGCTCAATAAATATTTTGTTCACTGAATGGAAGGGAGGGAGCAAGGGCACTTCCGCCAGACTGATCTCCTCATTGTGGTTAACATCAAGGTGTGCTGGGAGAGCAATTTCCAACAGCTTAACATTCACTTCATTGCTGCCAAGGCCCATGGGTCTTTCCTTTCCTTTCTAGAAAAGAGTAAAATCTACTCGATGAACATTCAGCAGCATGGTGTGAAGCTATTACTGCCACATTCTGGAAATCATTGCATTCTTCCAAGCAAAGAAATAAGAAAATCTTCCCAAACAAATGTCAGAAACTTTACCACACTGTCATACACGCTGCCTGTAACATTTGTCTTTTGTTAATTTTTTTTTTTCTGGCTTTCGTCTCAAGTGTCTCTCAAGTTTTGGCAATTTCAAGTCTTCTAGTTTCCATGGAAATAGGAAACAGTGATCTTGGAGATTAAGAGCAGGGAGATATCCACTCTAATGGGGTTCTAGAGTTTTCTTCCTTTGATAGTATTTTTGAATGTTGGTTTGGAGGCAGGCAACAAATCTTTATTTTTGTGCCTATAATGCATCAGGCATTGTTCTCTTCCAGGAATGCCTCCACCTCCAAACTGCTACATTAAAGATAAATACGCCCTCCCAGATGTGGGCTCTCAGGTTTATCCTTAAGTGAAATTCAAATTGTTGAGCAGAAACTATTAGCTCTGTAGAGAGAATCTTTACCTTTTCCCTCTAGGGAAGGTAACTTCCCTCAAGCACTTCAGATATTTTATACAGCTCTTCATGACACTCGGTTTACAAAGAACCATGGTATATCCATTGTTAATTTTATTTTTTTATTCTCTGTTTCACAAGGAAATAAAAATCTCTTGACTTCCACAGCAAGAAATAAACATGTAATGTTGCATTTTTTGTTGTTCTATAATCTTCATACTTGATAGTTGCTCATATCTACAGAAAACTTGACTAGACATACCTGAAAAACTTGAAAAATCTGAAAAAGGAAAAAAATAGTTTACTTGTCTCCTTAATAGGCAAATGTCCACGATTTTACATCCTCTCAGAATAAGTTAGTTTCTTTGAGACTTTGAACCTAGAATCTGTGTGCATGTATATAACCATGTAAGACTCAGCTTTTAACCTGTTATGTAATCTGTATTGTAATATACTACATCTCATTCTACCAGAAAGTTTGCAAGTTCCCTGAAGGACAGATATGGAAGATTATAAAATCAGCTCCTAGTTTGTGTCTGTGTGGAAGTTCAGCCTCCTGGCCTCTTCCACACTTCTTCAGGATCTGTCCTGCTGCTGAGCACCCACCTGATGGATTTCTCCCCACTGCAACCCACCCTCCTCTCCAGGACCACTTTTTCTTGCCTGTAATTCTGGCCTCAGGAATGCCCAGAGGACATCTGTACCCAAAAAGTATATTTGAACAAGACCAAGTCTCCAGAATAAAGATAATCCCAATTTACAATTCAGCCATTAGAGATTTAATTCTTTTGCACCTTCCTGAGCCCCTTTTTAAAAAGTATGAATATCCTTTTAGGGGTTAAGATTTCAAGTCATTACCAGTGTATGCTCCCAAGGGATTCCTTAAGCTATATACCAACCTCCAGTGGAAAATTAAATTCAGGACAGGCCTTGAAGGGTGATGCTAGGAGGAAAAGGGACACTGGGGGTTGGGGAGGACCAAATGAACTTCACTAAGGAGAGTCCATGAATTGAAGAGTCCCACCATAGACCACCCCCGGCCCCAGCTCCAACACTGGCTTTAAATAACTAAAGTCAGTTTCACTGAAATGGTGGCAGATCAGAGTAGGGCCCTAGACTCAAGCCCTAGCATCCATATCCAGGTTCTGTTTTTACAGGTCTGACACAAGGTTTCACACTCTTCAATTCACGGACTCTCTTTAACATTCCCCCTTTTTCTTTTTCCCCCTTGTTCCTCCTTTGCTCCTCTGGCCTAAGTTTATCTGTGTACTTGCTTGTGTGTACACGTTTTATCTGCATGTGTGAATGTCTGTGTCTGTATGCCCAGGTCTTCCTTTGTCCTGACACCAGCTTGTCTGGAAGTGGTAATCATAAAAAATTAATTCAGATTACTTGTTGGATGATTTAGATATTTTCAGCTTCATTAACAGCTAATCATGGCACAATGGATTACTCAACCAGGGTTTGAAATATGCCTTCAAGGTGGCTAGACTAACTGGAATGATCATGTAAGGGGACTTCAGCAGGGTAACATACACAGACAGTGATTATGTCTTTTGTGGGAACATGCATTTGCCTACGAACTGTCTGTGCATGTTTTTGGCAGGTCCCCCTTCTTACTCTCCATTCCCTTCCCCTCCCTAGGTTCTGCCAGATCTGCCTTCAGATTCCTCATTCATGAAGCCTCCCAGAGAGGGGTGAGAGCTCTTTTAGGTCTAACTACACCCTGTGAGGAGTGTCCCAATATGCCCGTGGGTCAGACAGGCAGGCCAACTGCACCCCAACAGAGTTCAGCACCAGGCTGGGAGGTGAAAGATGTGTAGCCAGAAGTCTTGGAAAGGCGCCACTGGGGACATACCCAGGTATCAGAAAAATGCTCTCTTACCTGCAAAACAAATCAGCGTCAGTGACAGAAGTGTGACCCTGGGGCCGAAGTTGTATGTGACTTCTTCCTCCAACCACCGAAAATATTCTGGTGGGTATGGGGGTCTGGTTGGTATGGGAGAGTATGAGCACACTTGCCCGCTGCCACCCCACCATAGACAACCATCCACCCCCGCCCCACCCCAAGCTCCAACACTGGCTTTAACTAACAAAAGTCAGTTTCGCTGAAATTGACAGCAGATAGGAGTAGGGCCCTAGACTCAAGCACTTGCAGCCAAATCCAGGTTCTGTTTTTGCAAGTCTGACACAAGCCACTAACTCCTCTGGCCACACAAAGTGCTCTGTGGGTAGGAGTAGCCCTGCTTGCCCTTGACAGGGACCACTTTCAAGGGCCGGTTGGATTTGTCAGGGGTTTTCTCTTAACGTTTGTCAATGACCATTGTCAGGTGTTGCTAGGGTTGCAGGAGAAAGGTTTCACTTGATTGGCTAAGCGACCGTATTCCTTAACCAATCCAAACGCTCTGCCTGGGGGAGGGGACTTAACAAGATAGAACAATATCAAGCACAGGCAGACGCATTCCGTGTACTAATAAGGCGTCTGGAAAAATGGAATTACAGTGTACAGGAATCCCATGCCCCTCTGCAGCTCCAGCCATGGCGTGGTTGCTGTTAAAAATGTTACAGTGTAAGTTAAAGTCATTCCCATTGATTGGAGGACATCAAGATTTCAAAACAGGGAGTAGCATTTGGAAGGAGGAAGTAAAACTCCTTGCTCATTGTGTTTTACAGCCTTCCTTAGTAAAACTGCTGAATTGTAATTTAAAATATTCCACCCTTTCAAATAAATTAAGTGCAGCCCTTAAAAAACAGGAAATGAGAGAGGCGCACACGTATTGTCGACTAAACATTCACAGACCTTGTACCACAAAGCGAAGTTGAAAATCAGAGAACAGTCCTATGAATTCATTTTAGAGTGATGCCAACAAAGGTCCCCACCAAGGGAGGTGTTATGCCTCTGGCAGTGCACTCTTGGGCTGAAACCTGAATGCTAATTAGGAAACAAATGAAAGACAAATATCAGCTTGAAGGGAAATTTGGATCTTGCAAGATCATAGATATTCAGAGATTCAGATAAACCTTATGGTACTAAGAGCTATGGTAGCAATGGCTGAACCCTCCCTTCAGAAAATCTAACAGCAAGTAACCCAGATGTTTCTACTGAACTCTGGTAATAATCAAAGAAAAGCATCCCCCTATAATTCATTTCCTCTATCCAACCCTTCTGCCCATGAAGGACCCCACAGTCCAGCTAAAGAGCTTGAGCTTAGTTTCAGGCTGAAATGGTTTTTGGGGGGTTCTGCATTTTACTTTATTTACATTTTGAAGTAAATGAGAGAAAAGGATAAAAGATTTTGAGACTGAATTCTGAATAGTTCCCTCTCCCACCTCTGTTGGTATAAAAGACAATATTCATGAGCAGAAAATGATGTTTGAGGAGGGCTGGCAACAGGACTTCCCTAACAGTTGCACAGGAAGTAGAGTTTCACAGTCCTCCCCCACCACATTCGGGTACCCGCTTAATGCTGCCCACACTGCAGGCCAGTGGAACCCACCTCAATTCGACTTTGCCCTGGATCTCCGGTACCTTAGTGAAAACACCGTAATAGCAGGAATTATTATTCCAATGGGGAAGAAACTTGAAGAGTATGTTTGGTTAATTCTTTGGTTGCATGTGATGCTGAATACAGATATTTGTGCTGTTGGCAACATCTTAGGAAGTGATTTAACCCACTTGCATAGCCAGACATAATTTGTCATGTGGCCCTGTGATTTTAACCCCACTCATTTCTCCCTTATGATTACTTCCATCAGGTTTGTGTGTTAATTACTTAGGACACATCTTTATTTCAGAGGTCTCGAAGTCCTGCTTGACATTTCTAACTTAAAACCTAGACTTCTCCATTCCTGAACTTACCTGCTCTCTTCAGGAACAGATCCAGGAGGCCACAAAACTAACCACCCACCTCTAATCTTCCTACTCAAGCAGTTGGACCTGGGCTGGTGTGTTACGAAACTCACCAGTATGCTAGATCCCTTCCCAGCCTGGCAGGCACACCCACACAGCCACCAGTGAGTATTCCCTAGGGTTAGAACAGTCCAGGGCTTTGTGAATTGGTATTCTCTTCATATCTTATATTTCAATATAGCTTCCAATGAGAATCATACAGTTGGTTTTGGTTTATAAAAGTCTACTAAATCAACAAAAAACAAAAACTTGGCCGCTAATTTCAACCTGCAATCAAACAGCAGTTAATTCATTTAAGTTTCATCCCTTTCTTTTCCTAAATCAGTCTCTAATAAAGGGGTGGGGATTTTTAATGATAAAAAGTAGAAAACCGAAGAAGCAAAAGGCCCGAGATACCCCACAAATAAAGAAGCAGTTGCAGACCATTAATGATCACTAGGAGGAGATGGAATCACAGAAAGAGGTACTCAAGGGAGTTTGAAAGTTTGAAAGACCACATTCAGCCTGAACCCTCAAGAAAGTGTCTAAGAGAAAGTAGGCCAAAACAACAATGAAGTTAGGATGAAAAAGATGTGAGTTTAGTTTTCAAAATGTCATGTCTGTATTGAGTGTCCTTTTTGTTCGAACAAGAAACAAAGAGAGAAATCAAACAGCTTCACCGACAAGCAGAGCAGCTGGCAAAGAGACCAGGGTAAAATCTTGGGAAACCCTTCAATGCGTAGCCTAAAAACAACTCTAAAGAATCGCTATATCCCTTCAGTAGATCTCTGTTTTCCCAAGTCCTGTTTTCTTCATTTTGCCCCATGTCATAACTGACACCTGGGTCTCTCTGTGGATTTCTTTCTTTGAATGTTTTTAAAGCTTCTGGGGAGTCTATTTTTTATTCATTCATGCCATATATTAACCTATTTAAAATATGATCTCCCAATAACATATGCTTATTAAAATAATACATTTATCCTGCTCATAAGCATAAAGGCTGACTTGATTCCAGAACAAGGCCATGACCAGGTAGTTTTGCCTGTGGTGACTTCTTCCAGCCATCAAAACAGAAAGCTTCTTATTATAAAACAAAGTGAAAAGGGAGGTCTGGAGTTGGATTCATTCTCTGGGATGCTCTTGAGAGTGTAAACAGTTCACAAGGTTTTCCTCAGTTGTTCCCAGTATGTACGGACATGGATGTTTCTTTAGGCAAACACTTCTATTACAGTGACCACAGTGAAGCTTCGGATTATCTTGAGCTTCCAACACATTTTGTGAACACCATTTATTAAGATCAATGTGCTTTGTTTAGGCCACCGAGAGCAATAACCACAAAAAAATTGATATATTAGATTTAAACAAAATAAAAAACCTGTCATGAAAAGAGACCATTAAAAAACAAATAGTCAAGATATAGACTGCAAGAAATTATTTACAAAACATAAACTTGACAGAGGACTGACATCCAGGGTATATAAAGGACTCCCACTTATTAATAAAGAGAAAACTTTTGAATGGATGAAAGACACTTTACCAAAGAAGATATATAAATGACAGATAAGCACATGACAACGTGCTCAATATCTTTAGTCACTGGGAAAATGCAAATTAAAACCTGAATGAAGTATCACTACCGCCAGGATGGTTTAAAATATAAAGAATGAAAACACTAAATGTCAGCAAGGATGTGGAGCAACTGGAACTCCCATACATTGTTGATATGAATATGAAATGGCACATCAACTTTAGAAAAAGAAATAGCATTTTCTTCAAAAACTAGATATATACTAGCTGTGATCCTGCAATTACATAAGTAGGTCTTTTCCTAAGGGAAATGAAAACATATGTTCATCAAAATACTTGTATAAGAGTGTTCATAGCAGCTCTATTAGTAATAGTCAAAAACTGAATACAGCCCAGGTATCCATCAAGAAGAGAATGAATGTGCAGGGGCCCAGCACAGTGGCTCACCCCTGTAATCCCAACACTTTGGGAGGCCAGTGCAGGCAGATCACTTGGATCACTTGAAATCAGGAGTTCAAGACCAGCCTGGCCAACCAGGTGAAAACCTTGTCTCTACTAAAAATGCAAAAATTAACCAAGTGTGTTGGTGGGTGCCCGTAATCCCAGCTACTCGAGAGGCTGAGGCAAGAGAATCGCTTGAACCTGCTTGCAGTGAACTGAGATCACACCATTGCACTCCAGCCTGGGCAACAGAGTGAAGCTCCATCTAAAAAAAAAAAAAAAAAAGGAGAGAGAGAATAAATGTGCAAACTGTGGTTTAGTCATACAATGGATGACTCAGCAATACAAAAGAATGGGCTACCACTGTTCACACAATAACATGAACAAATCTCAAAAAATTATGCTGAGTGAAAGAAGTCTCACACAAAGAATTCAACCTATTTGACCCTTTCACATGAAATTATAGAATAGACAAAGCTAATCTGTGGTGAAAAAAATCAAAACAGTGGTTGCCTCTGGGTTTGAGAAAGGGATTAGGAACAAGGATTGACAGGAAAGATAAATGAGGGATCTTCCCAGGCGAAGACAATGTTTTATATCTCAGTAAGGGTTTGGGCACACAGGGATATATTTGTCGAAACTCTGAAACTGGACACTTAGTGTTATACAGTTTAAAATCTGTAAATTTCATATCAAATGAAAAAAGTAAATACCAAACTGAAGTTTTAAAGTAGATATTGGTGGATGCCTACAATTTACTTTTAAACACATGAAAAAATAAGATGAATTAATGGAGGAGGAGTGTATAAATATGTGATAAAGCAAGAAGAGTCAAGTATTAATAGCAGAATCTACAACTAGATCATGGGCATATAGGCGTTCACTGTAAAATTCTTTTAATGTGGTGCATATTTGAAAATACTGATAACAAAGCACTGGGAGGAAATCTATGTGCTCTTGCGACCCATGAACCATCTTCAGGTGCTTGGTAGATCTGAATGCTCTATTTTTTAATGCTCATACTAGCAGATTATAAATAGAGAAGATGAAGGCTGGAATTGCAAAAATTTCATATCTGAATTCTTTTTCTTTTCAAATCTAGCCTTTCATTCTTTTTTATTTTAGTAGGCAAAAGAAGCCAGGAAACGGTTATTATGAGAGGAAAAGAGAGGGGAAAGATCTGTGACCCTAAAAACAACAACAACCACAAAATTCCTACTGTAAAATATTGAATATCAAGAGCAGGCACACACTCCAGACTTATAGAATGAAAAAATTAATGAAAACACCAAGACTGCATCCTCAGAACCACGGAGGAATGATAATTACAGACAGTATTTCTGGAGCAGACACATAACCTTGATTCCCAGGATACCCCCTAAAGCACTCTAATAGTACGCTATTTGTGGAAGGTTTTTCCACCTTTAATAACAGAGAAATAATGTTAGAAGGAAAGAAATCCCTTATTTAGCCACTGGAGTGTCATTATTGAGCCCCAGCTGAAGGCCTCCTTAAAAGCATCCATATGGTAAAAGAACATGTTTCCCTACGAAATCAAAACTGAGTACATCTGAGACTTTTGAACATCTTTTTCCTTGGATCTTAAAATGGATTTGTGCATATTTGTGAAAAAAAATTTTATGATGTGCTATCTTCCAAAGTGAATGGTTATTTATAATTCATAAAAGACCTGAGCACAGGAAAAATTTTCCCTTTTATTAGCCCTGTAAAGTTAGACCAGCTGATCTTTTAGTGCATATTACAGACATCAAATTCTCTGTGTGGTTGAAGTTTCTCTTTTCAAACTTAATGCAAGAGGCAATGCTACTGAATCTGCTGTTCAAAAGCTGGTGGGGTCCACATCTCTTTTGATTAAATGTTAAATAAACAAAACATCACTCTCAGAGATGGTCTCTGAAGACACAGAAGGGAAAATACTTGGAATGCTAAACATACTTTTTAAATCTTGCACAGCCTTTTGTAAAATACAGCAACATATTTTCAAGTGGATTTTCATTTCTGTCTCCAGCGTTTAACCAGTCTTCGTACACAGTTGCCACATCATTTCCTTTCAGCTGCTGCAGGCTACTTGTGAGTCAGAGTACTGATATCATGAGCAGGAATGACCTGGGTGGAGGAATAGGGGCACTGGGGATTTGGATGCATGACAGGAGCCCCAATGCCAAGGGCTTCCATCCAGCTGCACCTGCGCATCCCCTGCCAGTCATCCCCCACCAGCAGTACCCCGCCAGTCATGATATCACAGAAAGTTATTTCCTTCAAGGAATCCAAGTTTCTTAGCTCACCCTGCCAGGGTCACATCCACCCTGTTTACTGGTGTGTCACATACCCACATAAGAGAGTTGCATAGAAGTTTTCGAAATCTAAGTTAAATCTAAAAATAGCATGTTTTTGCTTCCTTTGAAGTACCCTGCCTTTGAATATTCCAGCTGAGCCTTATAAGCTCCCTCATAAAACTATATGAAGATAGATATTTTTTCTGTATCCTGACTTTTTTTTTTTTTTTTTTTTTTTTTTTTTTTTTTGGTAAGATGGAGTTTCTCCCTGTTGCCCAGACTGGAACGCAGTGGCATGATCTCGGCTCACTGAAACCTCCACCTCCTGGATTTAAGTGATCCTCCTGCCTCAGCTCCCCCAGTAGCTGGGAGTACAGGCGTGCACCACCACGCCCTGCTAATTTTTGTATTTTTAGTAGAGTCAGGTTTTGCCATGTTGACCAGGCTGGTCTTGAACTGCTGACCTCCAGTAATCCATCCACCTCGGCCTCCCAAAGTCCTGGGATTGTAGACGTGAGCCACCATGCCCAGCCAAATATGGATTCTTAACTGCCAAAAAGCCAACTCACTTATGAAACAGGATCCTTGGCCAGAAAGAATTGCCTCATTCTCTATTCTATAACCTACTCCTGCCCCTGCTACTGACAATAATCAGTGGCTTTCTTTTCCTTTCCTTTTTTTTTTTTTTTTTTTTGAGATCGAGTCTCACTTTGTCGCCCAGACTGGAGTGCAGTGGCACGATCTCGGCACTGCAACCTCCCAGGTTCAAGCAATTGTCCTGCCTCAGCCTCCCAAGTAGCTGGGATTACAGGCATGCACCACCATGCCCAGCAAATATTTTTTTTTTTTTTTTTTTTTTTTTTTTTTTTTTTTTTTTAGAGAGACGAGGTTTCACCATGTTGGCCAGTCTGGTCTCCAACTCCTGACCTCAAGTGATCTGCCCACCTCGGCCTCTCAAAGTGCTGGGATTACAGTCATAAGCCATCATGTCTGGCCATCAATGACTTTCAATCAGTTCTAAAGTCCCTGCTGCCCTGAGTGGTTCTTTCATCTTATGGACTGTTGGAATGGCTGCTGAAAGAGAATCACAAAGCTGAAACCAATTCTGAAGTTCCTTGCTTCTGAGAGATGAGAAGTGTCTCAATACTGGGTGGCAAAGGAAGAAAGAGTGAAGACGCCATTAGGGAGGCTACTGTTTGATGGACAAACCCCACCGAGGGCTCTCCTTAGGAAGGAAAGGCTGACTTTTGGATGGTTCCGTCCTCTCCTTTTCTACTTACTAGCTGTTAGGCTTTCAGCTGCAAGAAAGTAGTGTAAATGCAAGGACAAGGGATGGAATATTCAAGTGCATTTTGAACAAGTTTTTTTTTACCATCTTGTGCTGCCTGATGCAGAAGATAAGAATGAGGAGATCTCAACTTCTTGACAAGGTGCCAGTGGCACTTGTAGTATCCACAGTGGGAATGGAAAAGGCAATATTTATTCCAAGGGCCCTGACAACATCATCGTTAAGTCATTCGTCCACTCCCAAGTAGCTTGCGTTTTACAAGATCTGGTGAGAAAGAGGCTTCATGAGCTGTACTGGGCTTTTTTTTTTTTTTTTTTTTTTTTTCCCTTCCACCCTTACCTAACATATCAAAACAGTTTGGAAAAAATTGGATGACAAATATAATGGCATATGCTATTATATTTGTTTAGTGTAATATATCCAGAATTTATTTTCCTGTTGCAAAAATGAAAGCTTTCATCGTTTCTCTTCATCAACTACTCAAAATATGAGATCATTACATAACACCTACATTAAGTAACTACTATTTGCCACATCCATCCATCTGCATATCCATCTACAAGTATTTCTTGAGTACTTAGCATGTGCCTATGACCCTATGGTGGAGATATGGAGAGGAACAATTTGCAAGCTTTGTCCTTCAGAAGCTTGCAGGCATGCAGATGATGCTGTCTTTTGTGTCTCCTGTGTATATCTTCATTGAACACAGTTAACTTTCTACTGTTAGTACACCTGGACAGGACAGCAGGGGATGTGGCTTTGCCCCAGACAGTGCCCTTAGGTTCATAAAGTTTACCTACTCCATTGTCTATGCTTGCTATCCACCCTGTCCACTGAAGCATGATACACAGTCAAGAGAAAAATTAATGTTTACTGCAATGGGAGAAAATTTCAGGACATAGTTCAGATAAAATACAGAATAATGTCAAATATTCACTTTGTAATTGTAAAATTGAAACAGCCACTGCCAAGTATAGTGTATTTAATTTTCTCTCCTTTCTAGGCTACTGACCTCTCCTCCAGAACTAGGCCTTTGGGGTTACAGCTCATCTAGCTTAATTCACCCATTCTGTCCTTCGGTCCAGTCACTTTTCTGGTCTCCAGAAGCAAGCCATGAGGTCCTTTCTTTTGGTGGCGAGGGGCAGGGGGGACCCTAAGTGTAGGTTCCTTATCCATCATCCACTGAGCCACTGTTTCCTTTGAAATACTGTCGTGTTTTGGGGAGGGCGTGTGAAGGGGGGAACTGAACTGGAAGGAAACCTGGGCTGGGGAGAGGACGCCAAGAAGGCACCCAAGGCTTCCCCTTATGATGTGTTCACCCAAACCTCGGACAAGCACTAGGGTTTGTTTATGGCATTTTGTAAATAGGCCAGACAGCTTTCCTGGCTGATACTTCCTGAAAAAGTTTATATCCCCCAGGACAAGGCCAGTGCTTCCCAGCTTGCCTGCAGCAGTTTAGCAAGGCTGGGTTACAGGTATGCAAATACATTACAGATGGGTTAAGATAGGGATCCTCTTGGCCCTGGGGCTGCTGGCCAGGGCCTGAGGCAGTTAGAGCAGCCACCTGCATAACACAGGGCAGCTCTGCCCCACCTTTTTTTTTTTTTCTTTTCCTTTAAATCGATGTTACTTAAAGGGAAATGCCCCACCTTTTATCATCTGAGCTGATAAGAGTTTTGGAGAGATGACTGAAGATAGCTCCCTGTGTTTGCCTAGGGGCAAGAAATTCTAGTCAGCCATCAGTCCCATTGCTGGCCCTTTGTGCAGAGGCCAGCCCCAGTCCAGCAGTTTCATCCCTTAGTCTCAAGACCCTCTCCCCAATCCTTCATTCCTTCTTGCTCTACACCACAGCTGAGCATTTCTGGCTGCTCTTTCGCCCTGTTTACGGCCTTCGCTTTGCGTACCATTAGCCCCAGGTTGGTCCAGAGTCTTCATCCTCGGTCTCCTCAGCCTAGCAGGTCCAATAGAAATATAATGCCAATTATGTAATTTTAAGTTTCCTATTAGCCATATTTTAAAAGGTTTTAAAACAGGTAATATTAGAGATTTTTGCATCCAAATTTACTTATTTATCTAAACAGCGTTGTTGAGATATAATTCACACACCATACGATTCACCCATTTAAAGTGTACCATTTAGTATGTTCACAGAGTTCTTATTATTATTATTACTGAGACAGAGTCTCACTCTATCACCCAGGCTGGGGTGCAGTGGTGTGATCTTGGCTCACTGCACCCTCCACCTCCTGGGTTCAAGTGATTCTCCTGCCTCAGCCTTCCAAGTACCTGGGACTACAGGCATGTCCCACCACGACTGGCTAATTTTTTGTATTTTTAGTAGAG
Source organism: Rhinopithecus roxellana (assembly GCF_007565055.1). Lineage (NCBI taxonomy): Eukaryota > Metazoa > Chordata > Mammalia > Primates > Cercopithecidae > Rhinopithecus > Rhinopithecus roxellana. Next base: position 54,222,771 of record NC_044551.1, on the reverse strand, counting down.
ACAGGGTTTCGCCATTTTGGCCAGGCTGGTCTCGAACTCTTGACCTCAAGTGATCCACCCACCTCGGCCTCCCAAAATGTTGGGATTACAGGCGTGAGCCACCGTGCCCCGTCTGTGTTCACAGAGTTCTACAATCACACCACAGTCAGTTTTGGATTTTTTTTTTTGGAGTCAGGGTCTCGCTCTGTTCAGGTTGGAGTGCAGTGGTGCGATCATAGCTCACAGCAGCCTTGAACTCCTAAACTCAAGCCATCCTCTCATCTCAGCTTCCCAAGTAGGTGGGAACACAGGTGTGCACCACCATGTCCTGCTAATTTTTTCTGTTTTGTAGGGCCAGGCTGGTCTCGAACTCCTGGCCTCAAGTGATCTTCCCATCTCGGCCTCCCAAAGTGCTAGGATTACAGGTATGGCCTCACAAACAATATTAGAATATTTTTTTCACCCCATAAAGAAACCCCATACCATTAGCACCCACTTTCCATTTCCCTCCAAATCTCCCCAGCCCTAGGCAACCACTAATCTACCTTTTGTCTCTCCGGATTTGCCTATTGGCCATTTCATATAAATGGAATCATGCAATGGGTAGTCCTTTGTGTCTGGCTTCTTTCACTTAGCACGCTGTTTTCAAAGTTCATCCATGTTATAGCGTTCATTTTAGTCGTGTATTTTATTTAACCTAATCAACCCAAAGTATTATCATTTTAACATACAGTAAAAAAAAGGATTAATAATGTATTTTACTTTTTAAAAATATGTCTTTGAATTTTGGTGTGAGTTTTTACAAATACAGCACATTTTAAGTGCTTAGTAGCTACATGTGGCTAGTGGCTACTGTAAACAGCACGAGTCAAAGTCTTTTATGTTAACTTTTAAAAACAAGAGCAACAACTCTCTCCACTTACCACCATAATCATGGGGGCCCCCTCACCCCCATCAGCACCTACACCATCATTCACAGGTGACTTGAGGATTTTAAGGTGGTCACTCTGTTGTGGTGCTAAATTCTTCTTTCTCTTCCCTCCTAGAAGGCCCCCAGCTCCTGCTTCTGCCTTGTCCATTGCAACTGAAATCAAAGCCCTCAAGCAGGTAACTGGAGCTCACCCTGACTGCTCGCTACATGCTTGCCCTGTTTCCCTGTGCCTCATGGTTATACGGTGCATCTTGCTGAAGTGAAACGTTCTGTTTCCCTTCACGAGAACACTCTAGGAAAACCTAACATGAGAAGCTTTCCTCTTACTTTAAAAAAACAAGCTTGTCATTTCTTAATTTTCTCCCTGGTCCATTTTCAACACCCATTGTTTTGCTCAGAGTAGCTCTAAGCATTCAGATAAAGCTCACTGGTAGGAGTAGATTTGTGAAATTGCTACAAGCTTCCTCACAGCTTTATCCTGCTCCTGTCAGCCATTTCCTCAAGAAAATGGACGTTTAATCAGTGCAAGGGTACATTTTATTAGTCCGGCTCATCAGCCATCACCTTCATTCAGGCTCAAGGGAGATCACAGAAAGAAACCCACAGTGCTGTCAGTGGCTGCCCCAGATGCAGGAATTTCAATACAAAGCAGCACCTTTATGAACTAAGCACAGTATTTATCTCAGTATACTCTGTATGGTAATAAGTAAGTTATTTCTAAACATTTGTGACTCAAGATTGGCACATGAAAATGTTTGTGAAATTACCTTTTTGAGGGAAAAGCTTAAAAAATTATTTAGTTCACTAAATGGAAGATTGAGGGTAAGTTTAATAGAAATGTGAGAACAGCAATATCAGCATCTTTCCTGTTTCTCTTTAGAGTCGGAAGGGAGAGAATGCGCTAAAATCGCTGCAGAAGGAATTTGGTGTTGACTTTCGGAAGAATTTCCTGCTAATAACGTTGAAGTGCTGGAGAACCTCACAGAAGGAGCTTCAGGGTTTCATTCTATCAACATCTCCTGAGCACCTTCTGGAGATTTCCTGCTTTGTGTCTAATTCTGTCCTACAGCTAAATCAGGAAGATTTCACCCAAATGCTTTTCCAGAGTCTGATTTTCCTAAACTGAAGTGTTGCTATTTCTTTTTTCAAACTTAACTTTTCTTTTTATTCTCAGCCACCAATGAAGTTTCCCTGGGCCCACAAGTCTTGGAGCCTGCCATACGCATGCACACACACACACGCACACACACAAGCTTTAAAAACTAAGCATTATTCAAAAAGTAGAAAATCTACACAAGTCAAGAGTTCTTTAGCCTCTTGGTCAAAAAGCCATTCGTAAAGCAATGGCATTCTGGGAAAAGCGGCAGCAATGGTAGTCACCTCAAAGGTTTGGAGACTTTCTGTGAGCTTATTTATATCAACTACCTCTTTTTATTCAACTAAAACTTTGTTTTCTACAGAAAATGGCAATACCATTACCATTCTAGGATTCCCTGTGTTAGGCCTCACCCTGTAAGGCTTGGCTGTCTATGCAGAACAGTTAAAATACCCAGAGCCCCAGGGAATGTCATAAAATTTTACCATATCCAGTGACACCGTATTCAATGAGTCGTAGAGAACCAAGTTTTCTTCTGAACACCTGGCTATGAATCATTGACTTGCAGACTTCCATTTGGAGTTGTTTTCCCGTTGTAATTAATTTTTCCTTGTGTTATGCACATTCATGAGCACCTCACTTTTCTTAGGGATGAATGTCTCGTTCCACATAATTCTGAAATTCTTCAGTTTTTCATGGCAATCTTGTGTGATCCAGGCTACTCTATTATTGCTATCATTTTAAGACTAAAACATCCTAATAGTCCCATTTTTTTTTCCTTTCCCTCTTGCTTATTTCCAAATGGAAGGAATTCTTATGAGGTAATAGGGCGGTGGGGAAGGAGACAGTTTGCTTTAACTTCTGCTAGTTATTCCATGTTATGCCCGAATGGGTTATTTGCATCTGGTCTCTGTTTGTTAACATCAGTGGGATGTGTTTGCATGACTAGATCAAATTATGAAAGGACTTCCATTTTGAATGGTTAACCCTCACCAAATACACACACACACACACACACACACACACACACACACACCCCCACACATGATCAAGCTCCAAGCTGGAGACACCAGTCTCAGGAAACCTTTGCTAGAGAAAAAAGGATTCCCCTACAGTTCATCACAAAGCCGTTCTGGTTTCAATTTCACCTCTCCTTTTGAAATAAGATCCATTACCCCCAGCCCTCCACCTAGAGTAAAGTAGCTGGGACTTGGAGGAAGTGGCATGGCAGACCACCCAACAACAGGGGCGTCTGATGTGGAAGGGAAAAGTTAAACCAAAAATCTAAAGATGATGTCAAAGAGATGACTCAGGCTCCCATTTCTCTCCAGTGAAGATCCGCGTGCTGGAGTGTTCAGTTACTCACCCAGCTGGAAGGGGCTGGACTAAGTCACTTTCCAGGCCATACTTCAGCCTTCAGGCAGTGTACAACAAACCGTTTCAAGAGACTCTTTTGCTTTCAAGTTCTTGAGAAATGTTTCTGTTCTCTAAACTCCTCAGGCTATCTTCTGTCAACATACCTATCTCTTCCTTTTACTCATACACATTCTCTTATCACTATCTGATGTGTTTTGTCCCTTCCATTAAGCTGTGAAGTTCCTGAAGCCAAAGAATGGGTCTTGTTCCACCAGAGGGTGTCCAGCACCTCCATGCTAATACCAGGGACAGGGGAGTTACTCAGCCCACATCACTGAGCTTGCATTACTTACCTGTTTTGTTACCACTCTGGATCAAGATTCTCTCCCTTAGATTGTGAGATTTGGGAGGGCAGAACCTCAGTTAGTGAAAAATGCAAGTGGCTCCCTGACAAAGTCACCTTCACTAGTGGATGCAGGAAGCAGCCACATCTGGAGTGTGTGATTTGAGGGGTTTTGGAAACACCTTCCACCCTCAACTTCTAAAATTCCACCGTCACTTTTTTCACTTATTGTTTTGAGCCTTGTTCAAATACAAAGTCATACATGTAGTGTGACTTCAAAACCTTCTAATGATCTTCATATAATTTATATAACTTATCATGTTACTGCTTAGAGTAGATAAAGGAAAGATACTGAGTGTGGGAAAAGGAGGAGATATGATCAGAAAGGGGAGGGAAGTTTGGATGTCCATCGACCCTAATCACACCAAAATCTTTTCAATAATGTGTGATGGTGCTGCTATGAAGAATTTCTCTCTATCCAAAAGCACAGCAGATTCTTTGTGTGTTGACTAGAATATGAGTAAGAGTGGGTGCATTTAAAGAGTGCTCACTATGTGCCAGAGAGTGCTCTAAATGCCTATGAGCAACCCAGTACACCCCACAACTCCCTGTTATCCTTCCAATTTTACAGATGAGAAAACTGAGGGATGGGGGATTCAAAAGTCACCAAGGCAAGAAGGTGGCAGACCAGGAAGAGTAGGAATTATTGACACTTCTATTTTTATTCCTTTTTTTGTTTGTTTGCTTGTTTGTTTTTTGAGACAAGGTATCACTCTGTTTCCCCAGCTGGAGGGCAGTGCTGCCATCATAGCTCACTGCAACCTTGAACTCCTGGGCTCCAGGGATCCTTCCTACTCTGTCTCTTGAGTAGCTGGGATTACAGGAAAGAGCCACCATATCCGTTTGATATTTTTAAAAAGAAATTTGTGTAGACACAGGTCTGGCTATGTTGCCCAAGCTGATCTCAAACTCCTGTGCTCAAACAATCCTCCCACCTTGGCCTCCCACAGTGTGGGGGTTGGGAGCCTCACTCATTATTATCTTTGAAATAATTAAGCTCACCTTCCCTCATCCCTTTCCCACATTCACCCTCATGATTTTCATGCTTCTCTCCCCTTGCCAAGACTTACCTTAGATAATCCTAATGAATCCTAAATGTAGGAAATAAAGTTTCACATAAGGAGGCAGAAACGATGTTCTTGGCATACATAAGGTCTTCTACAAAGAAGAGTTTTCAAGAAATGGCAACCAATATGCTGTCATTGACAACACTTTTTAAAATGTAAATTGTGATTCAATACTTTAAAAGTACCCAGGAATTCCTCTAAATTGCAATACGCCCATTGGGGTGATTCCCCCGCCACACACACACACACACACACACACACACACACACACACACACACACTATTGACTAAACAGAGATTATAACCATGGCAACCTTTACATCACTTGACACATGAATATGGAGTACAGCCTTTCTGATGGGGAGGAGTGCTGCTCCGTGTATGTACCCTGTATGCTGTTAGTGTGTAAACAGACACTCACGTGACTCAGCCAACAACTTCTTTTCCTTAAAGAGGATGGGTTGAGAAAGTTCATCTTGTGGCTCTGACTAGGGAAGATAGAGTCCTTATTAACCTTTAGATTAGAAAAATTAAATATATTGGTTCCCTAGAATCTAGGGGATTGCCCAATAAATAGGAGCAGACCAAGTTAAAGTTAAAAAAAAAAAAAGCAGATAAATAGCAGAGGAAGAGGCAGGATGCACCATGCCTTGGCCACTACATGTTTGTAGGGTTTTGTTAAAGACAATGGTATGACGTTGAACCTTGGATTGCCTTGAGTACACACTCACAGCGCTGCTCATGGGGCAAGCATGCCTGGGAGATGACCTGGGGCACCACGCCCTGCCTATCTCAGACAAGGAACTCCAGGCAGCAGTGGCGAAGCGTATAGCCCCATCCTTAAGGAGCGGAGGCCGGCTCATATTTGCCTATTAGGGACGTGCGGCTCCGAGGTTCTGCTGCGTCCCTCCTGGAAATGGATCCTTCCCAGCCAGCAACCGAAGTCAGCAACAGAGGGCAAAGCACCTGGGCTTTAGCTCCAAGCCCCACAGTCCTCCTGGTGAGTTTGAGCTTAAGGGGTTTTTACATGTAGTGTGACTTAAAACCTTTTCGCAATCTTCATATAATTTATATAAAAGAAATAGCTCTTTAGCCAGTGTGGTGGCTCGCGCCGGTAATTCCAACTACTGGAGAGGCTGAGGCAGGAGGATTGCTTGGGCCCAGGAGTTGGAGATCAACCTGAGCAACATAGTGAGACCTTGTCTCTAACAAACAAACAAACAAACAAAAAAGGTTTTTAAGAGGCCGATTGTGATGGTGTGCGCTTAGAGTCCCAGCCACTTGGGAGGCTGAGGCGGAAGGATCCTTTAAGCCCCGGAGTTCAAAGCTGCAGGGAGCTATGATCCAACCAACTTCACTCCTGCCTTGGTGACAGAGGGAGATCCTGTCTCTGAAAAGAAAGAAAGAAAAGAAAAGAAATAGCTCTTCGAAGTAAATCTCTTAAACGGTTAAAAATTGTCTTTGTAACTTGGGGGCTTGAGTACAGAAGTTTGAGATCAGCTTGGGCAACATAGCAAGACCTGTGTCCACAAAAATTTCTTTTTTAAGAAATTAAAAAAAAAATTTTTAAAATCAAACGGGTATGGTGGCTCTTTCCTGTAATCCCAGCTACTTGGGAGACAGAGTAGGAAGGATCCCTTGAACCCAGGAGTTGAAGGCTGCATTGAGCTATGATGGCAGCGCTGCCCTCCAGCCGGGGCAACAGAGTGATACCTCGTCTCAAAAATTATCTTTGTAACGTGGGTTGACTAATCTCTATTATGAACTATGCAGGGAATTCACCAAATTTATCCTTTCCTTAAATTTTTATCACATGAGGCTATGTTTTATGTTCTTGTACAAAGATAGTTTAGATTCAACTTACTGACATTTTGGAGGCTTAGAACTACCAGTAAAGCACTGATAATTATTGTGCTTTGCTCTTGAGCTTGTAAAATGCAAGTAGTACGTTTTCAGCTTTGAAAGAAAACTTTCACTTTCTTGAGGACCTTGACTTGCAGCTATATCGAGTGCTACAAAAAAATGCTAATAGCTTCTTAGGCTGGACATCCTCTACTTTTTCTCAGCCACGAGTTTTAGACATGCAGTAAGGATTCTTTCTTTTTAAAAAAAGATTCTATTTACAGTTAACAAAAGTTAGAGGGGTTCTTTTTAATTTTGGAAGGAAAAGGGATTTTTTTTTTTTTTTGAGAATATCTAAACCCACACATAGTAATAAGCACATTATACAACACTTTCAGATACTAACCTTCAGTTTTTCTTTCTTAAAGAACTGGTGGTAACCCTTCACTGACGGAGAGAGGGAAATGTAATTGTTCACACCTACTCTGGAGAACTTCTGAACATTTCATGAGGTCTTATTATTAGCTCTGCAATGACATGTCAGCTTCTGTCTTCACGATGTTTAATTAGAAATTCATTTCTTTTTGAAAGTGCTGTGTTTAGGCACTGAGTCCTGTTCAGCTTTTTCCCGGGGAAGGCTTTGCATGCCTCTGAAATAGCTATTGCTGAGTGATGCTGCAGCTCTTGGTGTCTCTAACCTGGGCACTCTGTTTGCAGCCATATGCCCTTACTACTGAAGACCACAGTTTTCTCTCAGCACTATGGCAAAGGCAGAGGCATTTAAAAAGCCCTAACTAATGGGAATATTTTCTTCCTGCTTGGAGTTTGAGTGTAAATGGTTCCTTCACGGAATGAATTATGAATGAGATCATTAACTAGCCCTTGTCTGTCACTCACGGTATTGCTGTTTGAAAACTTCATGTTCAATATCACCGAGTGCACAAAACCCAGGCCTTGAGGAAACGATGACATATTAAAGGTGGTACAGATGAGGAGGGTGGGCCACCAGGTCATTTAGCCTCAAGCTCAAGGGGGCCCCAGACTGTGGCTGCCATTCTGCAGCAAATTTGTATAGGAAAACAGAGTGTATCTTATCCTAATATAGATCCTAAATTAAATCCACCAAACTGTCAATTCTCACCATACCAGCAGGAGAAAGGCCGGATACAGTAGTAACGGGCATCAGAATCTGTAAGTTTCTTTCTTTGTCCTTTCTGAGGCTCTTAGACTGTCCACATACCTGTTGATGCAGTAATGCTTTGCCAATTCTTATAGCCGTCGCTAGTTAGATTTTGTTATACCTGCTGTCATCAGTCAACAAACCTCTCTTGTTGGTAAGGTATGTTGAAGGCTGTAACAATACCAGAGATGAATATGAAGTGTTCCAACAGCAAAAAGAAGCATCTGTCACCCACACTGCTGACCTGTTGGTAAGAAACAGCATATGAAGATGTAGCGCTGGCCAGAAAGAGGGGCACAGCCAGATTAGAGACAGCTGATCCCTGGCAGAGGTCTGCGTTACCTCCAGGGGAGAGCTGAGCCCTGGCTCTTGGGAGAACTGCTCTTTGCACTTGCAAGCAGAGGCAGGGCACACAGAAGGGGCCCTGGGAGGCTGGGAGTATGCTCAGGCACACGTGAAACTCAAGCCTGAAAACTAAGCCCTAAATCCAAATATGCTATTACGCAAAGCGTTCACAGATTGGCTGGCATTTGATTCTCATATGAGGTTACTTGTTGGCATGTGCTGAGTAATTCTCTGGCATGCCTGTGGCTTGTCAGTGACATTCCTTCCTGAGTCACCACTGGACCCACAGCCTGGCTCAGGGAGCAAGGTCCAGCACTGTCCAAGAGCCTCTCTTTTCAGTTGAATCCTAAAGCCCACTGTCCTGGTTTGTAGATGTTACTGCGCTTGCTTTTCCATCTTCAGAGATGGGGTGGTAGGCATTTGCAGTGAGTGTTTGAAGGACTTGAGGAAACATTTTGGGGGTTGCACCTAACTGTTAAAGTGATGAATATTAGTCTGTCATCAGCTGGATGAGAAGAGTTAAAATCCCTGCCAGAACTTTGGAGGCCTAGGGAGATGGCATCTCTCACGGGAGTAGCATTAGGCCAATTACAATGCTCAGCATTTCCCCAACACCCTAGGTTCAGAGTTCTTTGCAATCAGTTTGTTTCTTTAGCTGAGTTTCTTAAACACACATCACCCCTTGTGGAGCTCTCTGGGCCTCCACCCAAAAGCTAAAGGATACAAAAAGGAAGAAGAAAAGACTGAGCAGCAGACTCTACCCAAGAGGGAAACCAAGCCAAACATTTCAGCGTTTCATTATTCTCCAAAAGCCTGTCAATACTACAAAGGGGAAACTGGGAACAGTCAAAATGTGCAGCATAAAAGATTGGCCACATACATGATGGAAAAACAAGCCATTATTAAAATCGTGCTGTAGACTGTAGAAGAAACTTTAATGACACGGAAAAATATAAACAATATATTGTTAAGTGAAGAACGTTTTAAAACAGCATGGGCAATATGATTATATTTTATGAATATACATGTATAGTTCCAGGTAATACGCACATATAGAAAAAAGACTGAAAGGATATCAATTAGAAAGTTAATGGCAATATTTCTAAGTTGGGATGGACTGTAAGTGATGTTTCTCTTTTTTCTTCCAAATTTTCTATAATGAACATGTTTAACTTTATTTTTTACATCTTTATTATTATCTTGATTATCAAATGAAACTTGCTCACAGTATGAGATTCAAACAATATAGAAATGTGTAAAGTCTAAAGTAAAATTTCCTTCAATCCTGCCTAAAAGATAGTTTCTACCAAATCTATATTTTCAAAAGTATTATGGAATGTTTATATATTAGAATTACACATAGTACTTCAACTTATCTTTCTTTTCACTTAAAGTACCTGGGATATATTCCCAGGTATGTGTAAGGGCTTTCTTTCTTTTCTTTTTCAAGTTAATCAGCTAGATCTCTGGAAGGCTAGCAGGGAATGGGAGACTCTCCAGCCTTCCTGCTGCAGGTAGGCAGGGGAATGAATGGGCACTGGAGTCACAGAATGCCAGAGCTGAAAGGAATATTAAATGGGGCTTAATTTAGCCTACTTATTAAATGATGGAAAAATGAGGGTCCAGAGACCAGAATCCACATCTTTTACTTCCTCATCCAATATTGTTTTTACTATGCCACACTACATACAGTATAAAACAGATATTAATAAGTACTTTCCAAAGAGCTTCCACCTTGCCAAACTTTTGTTTCAGCCTTAGTCTCCTTAGCCATTTTCATCCTGCTGATAAAGACATATCCGAGACTGGGCAATTTACAAAAGAAAGAGGTTTAATGGACTTACAGCTCCATGTGGCTGGGAAAGCCTCACAACCATGGTGGAAGGCGAGGGGCAAATCACATCTTAGGTGGATGGCAGCAGGCAAAGAAAGAGTTTGTGTGGGAAAACTCCCCTTATAGAACCATCAGCTCTCATGTGACTTATTCACTATCATGAGAACAGTACAGGAAAGACCTGCCCCATGATTCAATTACCACCTACCAAGTCCCTCCCACAACATGTGGGAATTCAAGATGAGATCTGCAGGGGGACACAGCCAAACCATATCACCTCCCTTGAGCAAACTGGGGGAAGGGATCTTCCCGTCTTTACATATAATATTTGCCAACACTGGCTAGGCATCATGTGCCAGGTTCTAAGCCAAGCTATTTGCATGTATTCTCTCACATGTTCTCACATGAACTTTCTGAGGTTGGTACTATTGTTATGCCCATTTTATAGAGGAAAAAATTAAGGCTCAGAGACTTCGAGTAACTAGCCAAAGGCCCCACAGCTGAGACATGATGGAGCTAAGGCTTCAACCTATGTCTAGCCCTAAAATCCTTACTTTTAACCATTACACTCTATTTTGTGCAGGCTTAGCACATAAACTTTTCCAATACAACAAAATTTAATTACTCTTTCCCTTTTTCCTTTGTTGTTATCCAGTCCTTCTCAAATGAAGTGAAACAGGAATGACATTAGAAAATGCAATCTGGTGTCAAGCAGGGTTCAGGGGCCTCACTTGGTGTTCCGGACTCTGTGCCAAACACTGGGGTAAAAACAAAACAAAACAAAACACCAAGTCCAACCACAGCTATTCTCACAGTTGGCAAAGGAGTCACCTGGCACTTTTCCTCTGGAGAGTCAGCGTGTCCCATGTAAGGTGGTAAACTGCTTGCCCCCCTGGTATTTTTATTTTCTTATGTAATTGTGCACTCCTTTCAACTCGGCCAACATGTTAGCACTTGTAGGTAAAGCTGATCTTTTTTCAATCAGACACACAATACACACTGAGTCATGTGTAAAAGGCTCATACAATGTTTTTGTTGTGAACAGAGCCCCAAGGGCCTCGTCTTACAATCCTCACATGTGTGTGACCCTCATGAAGAAAGCACTGCCTGGTGCTGCAGTGTGTGGTCTTCTGCACACAACCGCAGAATATCTGGGTGCATGGTGAGCTCTCACCTCACCCACCCAACACTGGCCTTCTGTAAGCTGGTGGTTTGGACTCACCCAGACATTTGTACTGTAGCCTCTATCATTTGTTCACCTTCTCTTTCTTTCCACTTCCAGTGCCTTCTCCCCTAGCCCCAAGCTTCTGTTAAATCTCTCTGCCTTACCCATTTTCTGATTTGTTTTCTCTCCTTGTGTCCTGGAAAGCTGCACTATCTCCACTATTGCTCCACAAAGCATAGCACCGTTCCCCTTTCCCTTTCTCCTGTCTTCCACAAAGCCTCTTCTCTCCTCCCAGCCCTGTCCCACATGCATCATTTCCTCTCCTTTCTCTGCTCTCCAGGCTCTCTGTCACTATTATATCCATTTTCAGCAAACAGGCTGGAGGCTCCATTCTGAATGTGAAGACTCTGTGTGTTGAAATGATTCAACACATTGACTCAGTGGCCTGTTGCTTGGGTAAACTTCCCAGTACTGCTACTTATTAAAGAGATAACCTTGAGAAAGTTACTTAGCTAGTCTAAATCTCATGTTCTCCACAAGTCAAATGGGGATAATGCAAAAACTCTGCTTCTTTTTTTTTTTTTTTTTTTTTTTTTTTTTTTTTTATACTTTAAGTTCTAGGGTACATATGCATAACGTGCAGGTTTGTTACATATGTATACTTGTGCCATGTTGGTGTGCTGCACCCATCAACTCATCAGCACCCATCAACTCGTCATTTACATCAGGTATAACTCCCAATGCAATCCCTCCCCCCTCCCCCCTCCCCGTGATAGGTCCCAGTGTGTGATGTTCCCCTTCCTGAGTCCAAGTGATCTCATTGTTCAGTTCCCACCTATGAGTGAGAACGTGCGGTGTTTGGTTTTCTGTTCTTGCAATAGTTTGCTGAGAATGATGGTTTCCAGCTGCATCCATGTCCCTACAAAGGACACAAACTCATCCTTTTTTATGGCTGCATAGTATTCCATGGTGTATATGTGCCACATTTTCTTAATCCAGTCTGTCACTGATGGACATTTGGGTTGATTCCAAGTCTTTGCTATTGTGAATAGTGCCACAGTAAACATACGTGTGCATGTATCTTTATAGCAGCATGATTTATAATCCTTTGGGTATATACCCAGTAATGGGATGGCTGGGTCATATGGTACATCTAGTTCTAGATCCTTGAGGAATCGCCACACTGTTTCCCATAATGGTTGAACTAGTTTACAATCCCACCAACAGTGTAAAAGTGTCCCTATTTCTCCACATCCTCTCCAGCACCTGTTGTTTCCTGACTTTTTAATGATTGCCATTCTAACTGGTGTGAGATGGTATCTCATTGTGGTTTTGATTTGCATTTCTCTGATGGCCAGTGATGATGAGCATTTTTTCATGTGTCTGTTGGCTGTATGCATGTCTTCTTTTGAGAAATGTCTGTTCATATCCTTTGCCCACTTTTTGATGGGGTTGTTTTTTTCTTGTATATTTGTTTGAGTTCTTTGTAGGTTCCAGATATTAGCCCTTTGTCAGATGAGTGGATTGCAAAAATTTTCTCCCATTCTGTAGGTTGCCCGTTCACTCTGATGCTAGTTTCTCTTGTTGTGCAGGAGCTCTTTAGTTTAATTAGATCCCATTTGTCAATTTTGGCTTTTGTTACCATTGCTTTTGGTGTTTTAGACATGAAGTCCTTGCCCATGCCTATGTGCAGAATGGTATTCCCTAGATTTTCTTCTAAGGTTTTTATGGTATTAGGTCTAAGATTTAAGTCTCTAACCCATCTTGAATTAATTTTCGTATAAGGAGTAAGGAAAGAATCCAGTTTCAGCTTTCTACTTATGGCTAGCCAATTTTCCCAGCACCATTTATTAAATAGGGAATCCTTTCCCCATTTCTTGTTTTCTCATGTTTATCAAAGATCAGATGGCTGTAGATGTGTGGTATTATTTCTGAGGACTCTGTTCTGTTCCATTGGTCTATATCTCTGTTTTGGTACCAGTACCATGCTGTTTTGGTTACCGTAGCCTTGTAGTATAATTTGAAGTCAGGTAGCGTGATGCCTCCAGCTTTGTTCTTTTGACTTAGGATTGTCTTGGCAATGCGGGCTGTTTTTTGGTTCCATATGAACTTTAAAGCAGTTTTTTTCCAATTCTGTGAAGAAACTCATTGGTAGCTTGATGGGGATGGCATTGAATCTATAAATTACCTTGGGCAGTATGGCCATTTTCACGATATTGATTCTTCTTCTCCATGAGCATGGTATGTTCTTCCATTTGTTTGTGTCCTCTTTTATTTCGCTGAGCAGTGGTTTGTAGTTCTCCTTGAAGAGGTCCTTTACATCCCTTGTAAGTTGGATTCCTAGGTATTTTATTCTCTTTGAAGCAATTGTGAATGTGAGTTCATTCCTGATTTGGCTCTCTGTGTGTCTGTTACTGGTATATAAGAATGCTTGTGATTTTTGCACATTAATTTTGTATCCTGAGACTTTGCTGAAGTTGCTTATCAGCTTAAGGAGATTTTGGGCTGAGACAATGGGGTTTTCTAAATATACAATCATGTGATCTGCAAACGGGGACAATTTGACTTCTTCTTTTCCTAACTGAATACCCTTGATTTCTTTCTCTTGCCTGATTACCCTAGCCAGAACTTCCAACACTATGTTGAATAGGAGTGGTGAGAGAGGGTATCCCTGTCTTGTGCCAGTTTTCAAAGGGAATGCTTCCAGTTTTTGCCCATTCAGTATGACATTGGCTGTGGATTTGTCGTGAATAGCTCTTATTATTTTGAGATACGTTCTATCAATACCAAATTTATTGAGAGTTTCTAGCATGAAGGGCTGTTGAATTTTGTCAAAGGCTTTTTCTGCATCTATTGAGATAATCATGTGGTTTTTGTCTTTGGTTCTGTTTATATGCTGGATTACGTTTATTGATTTGCAAATGTTGAACGAGCCTTGCATCCCAGGGATGAAGCCCACTTGATCGTGGTGGATAAGCTTTTTCATATGCTGCTAGAACCAGTTTTCCAGTATTTTATTGAGGATTTTTGCATCGATGTTCATCAGTGATATTGGTCTAAAATTTTCTTTTTTTGTTGTATCTCTGCCAGGCTTTGGTATCAGGATGATGTTGGCCTCATAAAATGAGTTAGGGAGGATTCCCTCTTTTTCTATTGATTGGAATAGTTTCAGAAGGAATGGTACCAGCTCCTCCTTGTACCTCTGGTAGAATTCAGCTGTGAATCCATCTGGTCCTGGACTTTTTTTGGTGGGTAGGCTATTAATTATTGCCTCAATTTCAGAGCCTGCTATTGGTCTATTCAGGGATTCAATTTCTTCCTGGTTTAGTCTTGGAAGAGTGTAAGTATCTAGGAAATTATCCATTTCTTCTAGATTTTCTAGTTTATTTGCATAGAGGTGTTTATAGTATTCTCTGATGGTAGTTTGCATTTCTGTGGGGTCGGTGGTGATATCCCCTTTATCATTTTTTATTGTGTCTCTTTGATTCTTCTCTCTTTTCTTCTTTATTAGTCTTGCTAGCGGTCTGTCAATTTTGTTGATCTTTTCAAAAAACCAACTCCTGGATTCATTGATTTTTTGGAGGGTTTTTTGTGCCTCTATCTGCTTCAGTTCTGCCCTGATCTTAGTTATTTCTTGTCTTCTGCTAGCTTTTGAATGTGCTTGCTCTTGCTTCTCTAGTTCTTTTAATTGTGATGTTAGAGTGTCAATTTTAGATCTTTCCTGCTTTCTCTTGTGGGCATTTAGTGCAATAAATTTCCCTCTACACACTGCTTTAAATGTGTCCCAGAGATTCTGGTATGTTGTATCTTTGTTCTCATTGGCTTCAAAGAACATCTTTATTTCTGCCTTCATTTCATTATGGACCCAGTAGTCATTCAGGAGCAGGTTGTTCAGTTTCCATGTAGTTGAGTGGTTTTGATTGAGTTTCTTAGTCCTGAGTTCTAGTTTGATTGCACTGTGGTCTGAGAGACAGTTTGTTATAATTTCTGTTCTTGTACATTTGCTGAGGAGTGCTTTACTTCCAATTATGTGGTCAATTTTGGAATAAGTGTGATGTGGTGCTGAGAAGAATGTATATTCTGTCGTTTTGGGGTGGAGAGTTCTATAGATGCCTATTAGGTCTCCTTGTTGCAGAGATGAGTTCAATTCCTGGATATCCTTGTTAACTTTCTGTCTCGTTGATCTGTCTAATGTTGACAGTGGGGTGTTGAAGTCTCCCATTATTATTGTATGGGAGTCTAAGTCTCTTTGTAAGTCTCTAAGGACTTGCTTTATGAATCTGGGTGCTCCTGTATTGGGTGCATATATATTTAGGATAGTTAGCTCTTCCTGTTGAATTGATCCCTTTACCATTATGTAATGGCCTTCTTTGTCTCTTTTGATCTTTGATGGTTTAAAGTCTGTTTTATCAGAGACTAGGATTGCAACCCCTGCTTTTTTTTGTTCTCCATTTGCTTGGTAGATCTTCCTCCATCCCTTTATTTTGAGCCCATGTATGTCTCTGCATGTGAGATGGGTCTCCTGAATACAGCAGACTGATGGGTCTTGACTCTTTATCCAGTTTGCCAGTCTGTGTCTTTTAATTGGACCATTTAGTCCATTAACATTTAAGGTTAATATTATGTGTGAACTTGATCCTGCCATTATGATATTAACTGGTTATTTTGCTCGTTAGTTGATGCAGTTTCTTCCTAGCCTCGATGGTCTCTACATTTTGGCATGTTTTTGCAATGGCTGGTACTGGTTGTTCCTTTCCATGTTTAGGACTTCCTTCAGGGTCTCTTGTAAGGCAGGCCTGGCGGTGACAAAATCTCTAAGCATTTGCTTATCTGTAAAGGATTTTATTTCTCCTTCACTGATGAAACTTAGTTTGGCTGGATATGAAATTCTGGGTTTAAAATTCTTTTCTTTAAGAATGTTGAATATTGGCCCCCACTCTCTTCTGGCTGGTAGAGTTTCTGCTGAGAGATCTGCTGTTAGTCTGATAGGCTTCCCTTTGTGGGTAACCCGACCTTTCTCTCTGGCTGCCCTTAAGATTTTTTCCGGGGCGGAGCAAGATGGCCGAATAGGAACAGCTCCAGTCTCCAACTCCCAGTGTGAGCGACACAGAAGACCGGTGATTTCTGCATTTTCAACTGAGGTACTGGGGTCATCTCACTAGGGAGTGCTGGACAATCAGTGCTGGTCAGCTACTGCAGCCTGACAAGCGAGAACTGAAGCAGGGTGAGGCATCGCCTCACCTGGGAAGCGCAAGGGGGAAGGGAATCCCTTTTCCTAGCCAGGGGAACTGAAACACACAACACCTGGCATATCGGGTAACTCCCACCCCAATACTGCGCTTTAAGCAAACGGGCACACCAGGAGAATATATCCCACACCTGGCCGGGAGGGTCCCATGCCCACGGAGCCTCCCTCATTGCTAACACAGCTGTCTGTGGCGATCTAACCGCAAAGCAGCAGCGAGGCTGGGGGAGGGGCGCCCGCCATTGCTGGGGCTTAAGTAGGTAAACAAAGCCGCTGGGAAGCTCGACCAGGGTGGAGCTCACAGCAGCTCAAGGAAACCTGCCTGTCTCTGTAGACTCCACCTCTGGGGACAGGGCACAGCTAAAAAACAACAGGGGAAGCAGCAGAGGCCTGTACAGACGCGAACAACTCTGTCTGACAGCTTTGAAGAGAGCAGTGGATCTCCCAACACAGAGATTGAGATCTGAGAACGGACAGACTGCCTGCTCAAGTGGGTCCCTGACCCCTGAGTAGCCTAACTGGGAGACATCCCCCACTAGGGGCAGACTGACACCCCACACCTCACAGGGTGGAGTACACCCCTGAGAGGAAGCTTCCAAAGTAAGAATCAGACAGGTACACTCGCTGTTCAGCAATATTCTATCTTCTGCAACCTCTGCTGCTGATACCCAGGCAAACAGGGTCTGTAGTGGACCTCAAGCAATCTCCAACAGACCTATAGCTGAGGGTCCTGACTGGCAGAAGGAAAAGTATCAAACAGGAAGGACACCCATAGCAAAACCCCATCGGTACATCACCATCATCAAAGACCAGAGACAGATAAAACCACAAAGATGGGGAAAAAGCAGGGCAGAAAAGCTGGAAATTCAAAAAATAAGAGCGCATCTCCCCCTGCAAAGGAGCGCAGCCCATCGCCAGCAACGGATCAAAGCTGGTCAGAGAATGACTTTGACGAGATGAGAGAAGAAGGCTTCAGTCCATCAAACTTCTCAGAGCTAAAAGAGGAATTACGTACCCAGCGCAAAGAAACTAAAAATCTTGAAAAAAGAGTGGAAGAATTGACAGCTAGACTAATTAATGCAGAGAAGGTCATCAACGAAATGACAGAGATGAAAACCATGACACGAGAAATACGTGACAAATGCACAAGCTTCAGTAACTGACTCGATCAACTGGAAGAAAGAGTATCAGCGATTGAGGATCAAATGAATGAAATGAAGCGAGAAGAGAAACCAAAAGAAAAAAGAAGAAAAAGAAATGAACAAAGCCTGCAAGAAGTATGGGATTATGTAAAAAGACCAAATCTACGTCTGATTGGGGTGCCTGAAAGTGAGGGGGAAAATGGAACCAAGTTGGAAAACACTCCTCAGGATATCATCCAGGAGAAATTCCCCAACCTAGTAGGGCAGGCCAACATTCAAATTCAGGAAATACAGAGAAGGCCACAAAGATACTCCTCCAGAAGAGCAACTCCAAGACACATAATTGCCAGATTCACCAAAGTTGAAATGAAGGAAAAAATCTTAAGGGCAGCCAGAGAGAAAGGTCGGGTTACCCACAAAGGGAAGCCCATCAGACTAACAGCAGATCTCTCGGCAGAAACTCTACAAGCCAGAAGAGAGTGGGGTCCAATATTCAACATTCTTAAAGAAAAGAATTTTAAACCCAGAATTTCATATCCAGCCAAACTAAGTTTCATCAGTGAAGGAGAAATAAAATCCTTTACAGATAAGCAAATGCTTAGAGATTTTGTCACCACCAGGCCTGCCTTACAAGAGACCCTGAAGGAAGCCCTAAACATGGAAAGGAACAACCGGTACCAACCATTGCAAAAACATGCCAAAATGTAAACACCATCGATGCTAGGAAGAAACTGCATCAACTAACGAGCAAAATAACCAGTTAATATCATAATGGCAGTATCAAGTTCACACATAACAATATTAACCTTAAATGTTAATGGACTAAATGGTCCAATTAAAAGACACAGACTGGCAAACTGGATAAAGAGTCAAGACCCATCAGTCTGCTGTATTCAGGAGACCCATCTCACATGCAGAGACATACATAGGCTCAAAATAAAGGGATGGAGGAAGATCTACCAAGCAAATGGAGAACAAAAAAAAGCAGGGGTTGCAATCCTAGTCTCTGATAAAACACACTTTAAACCATCAAAGATCAAAAGAGACAAAGAAGGCCATTACATAATGGTAAAGGGATCAATTCAACAGGAAGAGCTAACTATCCTAAATATATATGCACCCAATACAGGAGCACCCAGATTCATAAAGCAAGTCCTTAGAGACTTACAAAGAGACTTAGACTCCCATACAATAATAATGGGAGACTTCAACACTCCACTGTCTACATTAGACAGATCAACGAGACAGAAAGTTAACAAGGATATCCAGGAATTGAACTCATCTCTGCACCAAGCGGACCTAATAGACATCTATAGAACTCTCCACCCCAAATCAACAGAATATACATTCTTCTCAGCACCACATCACACTTATTCCAAAATTGACCACATAATTGGAAGTAAAGCACTCCTCAGCAAATGTACAAGAACAGAAATTATAACAAACTGTCTCTCAGACCACAGTGCAATCAAACTAGAACTCAGGACTAAGAAACTCAATCAAAACCGCTCAACTACATGGAAACTGAACAACCTGCTCCTTTCCTTACTCCTTATACGAAGATTAATTCAAGATGGATTAGAGACTTAAATGTTAGACCTAATACCATAAAAACCCTAGAAGAAAATCTAGGTAGTACCATTCAGGACATAGGCATGGGCAAGGACTTCATGTCTAAAACACCAAAAGCAATGGCAGCAAAAGCCAAAATTGACAAGTGGGATCTAATTAAACTAAAGAGCTTCTGCACAGCAAAATAAACTACCATCCGAGTGAGCAGGCAACCTACAGAATGGGAAATTCTGTAGGGAGAATTTTTTCAGAATGGGAGAAAATTTTTGCAATCTACTCATCTGACAAAGGGCTAATGTCCAGAATCTACAAAGAACTCAAACAAATATACAAGAAAAAAACAAACAACCCCATCAAAAAGTGGGCAAAGGTTATGAACAGACATTTCTCAAAAGAAGACATTCATACAGCCAACAGACACATGAAAAAATGCTCATCATCACTCGCCATCAGAGAAATGCAAATCAAAACCACAATGAGATACCATCTCACACCAGTTAGAATGGCAATCATTAAAAAATCAGGAAACAACAGGTGTTGGAGAGGATGTGGAGAAATAGGAACACTTTTACACTGTTGATGGCATTGTAAACTAGTTCAACCATTGTGGAAAACAGTGTGGCGATTCCTCAAGGATCTAGAACTAGATATACCATATGACCCAGCCATCCCAGTACTGGGTATATACCCAAAGGATTTTAAATTATTCTACTACAAAGACACATGCACACGTATGTTTATTGCGGCACTATTCACAATAGCAAAGACTTGAAATCAACCCAAATGTCCATCTGTGACAGACTGGATTAAGAAAATGTGGCACATATACACCATGGAATACTATGCAGCGATAAAAAAGGATGAGTTTGCGTCCTTTGTAGGGACATGGATGCAGCTGGAAACCATCATTCTTAGCAAACTATCACAAGAACAGAAAACCAAACACCGCATGTTCTCACTCATAGGTGGGAACTGAACAATGAGGAAACTTGGACTCGGGAAGGGGAACATCACACATTGGGGCTTATCATGGGGAGGGGGGAGGGGGGAGGAATTGCATTGGGGAGTTATACATGATATAAATGATGAATTGATGGGTGCTGACGAGTTGATGGGTGCAGCACACCAACATGGCACAAGTATACATATGTAACAAACCTGCACGTTATGCACATGTACCCTAGAACTTAAAGTATAATACAAATAAATAAATAAATAAATAAAGGAAAAATGAGACAGCAAAAAAAAAAAAAAAAAGATTTTTTTCTTCATTTCAACTTTGGTGAATCTGGCAATTACGTGTCTTGGAGTTGCTCTTCTCGAGGCATATCTTTGTGTCATTCTCTGTATTTCCTGAATTTGAATGTTGGCCTGCCCTACTAGGTTGGGGAAGTTCTCCTGGATGATATCCTGAAGGGTGTTTTCCACCTTGGTTCCATTTTCTCCCTCACTTTCAGGCACCCCAATCAGACGTAGATTTGGTCTTTTTACATAATCCCATACTTCTTGCAGGCTTTGTTCATTTCTTTTTCTTCTTTTTTCTTTAGACTTCTCTTCTCGCTTCATTTCATTCATTTGATCCTCAATCGCTGATACTCTTTCTTCCAGTTGATCGAGTCGGTTACTGAAGCTTGTGCATTTGTCACGTATTTCTCGTGTCATGGTTTTCATCTCTGTCAGTTCGTTTATGGCCTTCTCTGCATTAATTATTCTGGTTATCAATTCTTCCACTCTTTTTTCAAGATTTTTAGTTTCTTTGCACTGGGTACGTAATTCCTCCTTTAGCTCTGAGAAGTTTGATGGACTGAAGCCTTCTTCTCTCATCTCGTCAAAATCATTCTCTGTCCAGCTTTGATCCATTAACTGTCGATGAGCTGTGTTCCTCAGTTGAAAATGCAGAAATCACCTGTCTTCTGTGTCGCCTGCGCTGGGAGCTGGAGACTGGAGCTGTTCCTATTCGGCCATTTTAAGTGGAAATCGAAAAAACTCTACTTCTTAGAATGGCTGTGAGCCTTATATTATGCTCCATAACCCTGGGGTTTCACTTCCAGGGTTCCAAGCTTCTATATGCCTTACTAGTTGGATGATCTTGACCAAGATACTGACCTTCTCTCTAACCATATATCCTCACTTCTAAAGTGATAATAATAGGACCTACTGTATTAGTGTAGTGGGAAGATTAAATCAGCGAATAAACATAAAATCACCTGGAATAATACCTGGCACACAGGAGCTTTCCCCAAAAGTTGGCCATCATGACATCTGTTCCTGATAGAAGATGCCTAGAATGCGGCTTGCCTGGGGGCAGTCAGATGGTGGTAGTTACCCTTTGCTACTCTCGCTGTCCACTCTGGCTGCTCACCTCCAGGAAGCCTGTTCGTGCATTCTCTACACAGTGTGTTTTCACAAGCACTCTTCTCTACTCTGCACCAAATGAAAACCACACCATGGGGAAGCCTGGCCTAGGAACATACAAGTCAAGAACTGAAACAGGAAGGAGATAACGTGGCAGGTTTTCTATTATAGCTCACTGTGTTTTCGTCCCAATGTTGTAGGTAGACAACAATGTCTTCCTCAATTACTCCACAAAACATTTGGAAATCACATTTGATTTCTCTCCTTAAAGGAAATAACATATATAGCATGCTTCGAGCAGGGCTTGGGGCTCCATAAATTGTCTTGTTCATTTATTTGTGTAAGACCACTCTAGCCACATGCAGAAAACACAGAAGAGGAAGAAAAGGAAAAATAAATCCTTTCCTTAAGTCCACCACTTGTTGTCATTTTGTACTCTCATGTTTTAATGTACTACAAGAACTCGTATTTTAAAGAATTCTACTGATAACCATTTCAGGGAGTGAAGATTCTTTCTTAGACAGTTAGGCCCTTCAAGACTGCAAGAAAAGGATGTGCCTGGATTCTTTTTGGTAAAGCGAGGAAGCCTAGGGTATCATCTCCTCGAGCACTGTCCAGGTCAGAACAGCCTCAGAATCCCTTGGAAGATCTCATGAGCTGGAGCAACTCCAGCGTTTGTATTTTCCAAAACAGAAGGTGCTGAGATTCATCTGTCATCAACCAACTCAAAGGATGGACTATAGCCCCAGATCCCCTCAGAAATGCTTGAATTCTTTTTTTTTCAGAGGAGAACCATGGCTGGAGAGTGTTAATAATACATACATGAGAGTTAAGGCTTATAGATCCCCCCCTTTTTTTTTGTAAAAATAACAGTCCCCAGCTGGGCACAGTGGCTCATGCCTGTAATCCCTGCACTTTGGGAGGCTGAGGCATGTGGATCACCTGAGGTCAGGAGTTCAAAACCAGCCTGGCCAACATGGTGAAACCCCATCTCTGCCGAGATGGTGCCACTGCACTCCAGCCTGGGTGACAGAGTAAGACTCTGAAGAAAAAAAAAAGCCCGTCATGGTGGTTCACACCTATATCCCAGCTACTACTTGGGAGGCTGAGGCAGGAGAATAGCTTGAACCCAGGAGGCAGAGGTTGCAGTGAGCTGAGGCTGTGCCACTGCCCTCAGAGAGCATGCCACTGACTCCAGCCTGGGCAACAGAGCAAGACTCTGTCTTATTTAAAAAAAAAAAAAAAAAAAAAGACGACGAAAAAGAAAAAAACAAAACAAAACAAAAACAGTCCCCTTGGTCTACCTTCTGTAGGAATTGAGCTTTTCATGCAGTGGGTTCATTTTAAGTGTGGGATACTGGAATATCAGGATGTCCTTCTGGTTAGTGGAGACTTCATATTCTGTGCATTCACTGCCGTCTTCCTATCAACACCCAAATATCTTCACAAAAAGTCACTGGAAGATTTTATGTCAGAGGAAGAAAATATAGATATGACTAAGAAAAGTTTTCAATAAAAAAAAAAAGAACTCCTTAGAGTATAATGTCCTAAAGGGCAGGAGAAGTCCAAAACAGCAATAAAATTGTCAGCTTTTACTAACCAGCCATGTTTCCATGGTACTTTATCATTTGCAGTGCATTTTTAACAGCTATTACATACTCATTTGTTTGTTTACTTATTCCTTCAACACCAGGACCACACTGTGACTTTTGTGGGTCCTAGGACTTTGCCTTCTTGGGCCCCTTCCTCCATTAGAAAAATGAAAATAGCTTAATAGATTTTGTGGGTCCTAAAAATTTCATTTTTTCCAATGTGAGGAAAAATTGAAACATTTCCTTCTGTCTTAACAGTTCATTTTTTTTTTCTTTTCTTTTCTTTTTTTCTTTTTTATTTGAGACGGAGTCTTACTCTGTCTCCCAGGCTGGAGTGCAGTGGCGCGATCTCGGCTCACTGCAAGCTCTTGCCTCCTGGGTTCATGCACTTCTCCTGCCTCAGCCTCCCGAGTAGCTGGGACTACAGGCGCCAACCACCACGCCCGGCTAATTTTTTTGTATTTTTTTAGTAGAGATGGGGTTTCACTGTGTTAGCCAGGATGGTTTTGATCTCCTGACCTCGTGATCCACCCACCTCAGCCTCCCAAAGTGCTGGGATTACAGGCGTGAGCCACCGCGCCCGGGCCTTTCTTTTGATTTTAAAAGAAATTAAAACATTTTCTTTAGCTAGGGATGGTGATTCACACCTGTAGTCCCACCTACTCAGGAGGCTGAGGTGGGAGGATTGCCTTAGCTGAGGAGGTCAAGGCTGCAGTGAGCTGAGACTGGACTACTGTACTCCAACCTGGACAACAGATAGAGACCCTGTCTCACACACACACACAACCCTGCCCCCCCCCACACACACACACATGAAAACCAAACAAAGGAAAACATTTTCTTGGTCCCCTAAAAAGCCCTGTGAGCCCAGGCACTATGCTTACTGTATTTCCCAGAGGCACCTGGCCCACAGGGCCCTGCTGGCCACCCTGTGCTGAGTATGGGCTACGGGTTACAGACACAAGGATGAGTATATGCAGCCCCGACCTTAAAGAGCTCAGCAGTCTCAGGGAAACAGACCTGCAAGCAAGCCATTTGGTGGCTGGCAATCAGGGCTATAACTTAAGTCTGTTACTGGTTCTACAAGAGCATGGAGGGGTCAGCTCCTAACCCTACAAACAGGGGGAGGACAACTTTGTGAAAGGAGCACTGCTCAAGTGGCTGTTTAAGCCAGCATTTTTCAGCAATTTTGTGTTTGAGGCCCACTTTCAAATTTTATAATTTCTTGATAAATTAACAAATTAAGAATACTGGGCCAAAGAAGCAAGTTTCAGAGAACTGAAGAAACTTGCTGTTAATGTTGGTATATGGAGATATATGTGGTTTTGTCTTCTGATCAATATGTAAGACATATTTTTGCTACAACTGCGGATACATATGGTCACCTCAATGTTAGCCAAGAGTGTCAAGCTAAGCAACCTTTTGGCTTAGGACAGAGGGTACTGGCTTAGAGGGAGCTGTGGGGCTGGCTGAGATGGAGATGTGGGAAGTTCAGAGCATCGAGCTGGTTCCAAAGGAAGACCACGTGTTCAATGGGGCATGAAAAGCTTTTCCTCTTGATTACATGAAAGACTGCAGCTAGGGACCAATATAATTCTTCTCAGTGCTGAAGAGCAACCAAACCCACAAGGTGATGATAATGTTTAGCCTCTTTTATGGGAAAAATATATTCTAGACATTGATCAAAATCTGGCAGCACACTTAGTTGTCAGGTGTTCAAGATACACCAACCTGCCAAGTTACAGTGGTTGATATCTACTACTCTCAGAATAATAACTGCAAATACTTAGAATGTCCCAAGGACCATTCTAAGAGATATATATGTGTTTATAATCCTCATCACAATCCTACTATGTGAGCATTATTATGATGCCCATTTTAAAAATGAGGAAACTGAGACCTGGAAACTTTTGATGATCTGCCTTAATAAGCAGCAGGGCTGGGATTTGAACACAAGCACTGTGGATCTAAGATCTGTGCTCTCAATCGCTACACTTCACTACTTGTGGATGCTTCTTACACACCCTCTGCTGTCTCGCGCCTGCCTCTGATCAACCTCACACTGGAGCAACTTGACAATGCCTCACCACAGGCTTCTCACTGGGCATTGCAGAGTGGAACAGGAGCCCACTCATCGCCCTGCCATGAGCAATCCACAAGTGCTTTGAGAAGTTAATGTCCTAGAACAAATGGATGGATCCCAAGACTGATTTCACTTGGCATCTCAGACAGTCCCACAAGGTCCGGCAACCCATCACAAGTTGCCCTGGCAGGGTTACCAGATAAAATCCAGGGTGCCCTGTTAACTGCAGGTATCAGACAAAAAACAAATGATTTTTAAGTATTAGTATGCCCCAAATACTGTCTGGTTCATATGAAGAGTGAAAAATTCTTTGTCATGTATCCAAAATTCAAAGTTAACTGGGTGCTTGGTGGTTGTATTTGCTAAACATGACAACCCTAAGCAGTAGCCAACTTGCCAATATGGCATGGAACAGGCTCTGCTTCCTTCCCTGCTTGGCTCCCTGTCTCTCATCCAGCTCCTGGGGGTTACAGAACAGGTAGGCCTTTGCCTTGGCCCCAGCTTTCTGGGAACCCAGGCTACAACCCAACTGGGCAAGGGTTTTTCCAGGCAGACAAGGTAACACTAATGCGCCCAGCTTTCCTGTGAAGTGGGGACTGCTGCTATCAGCATGGCACCCAAATTACAAATAAGAAAGCCAAGGTTCAGGGACATCCATCCGTTTGCCAGGACTCACACTCTACCGCTCCAGCTCCACCAATCTCTTACTATGAAAGAGTTTTCCAGACTATTCTTGGGAGACATTTCAGCATTATTAGAAAAGGCATTAATTGGCTTAGGTAATCATTGATTCTTTTAACAATTACCTACATTTGTTGAAAGAAACCCTCTAAGCCACGCTGTCAAAGGGATCCTGTGACATACGCACTGGAGAATCAGTCTCAGTGCAGCTGTAATGTCAAGATGTTCAGTGTCTCCTGTTTTATGCTAGTTGGAATGGTCAACGTTAAAACATGAAGTTTTCAACTTCAGATCTTCACAATGAAACCAGCAGTTTGTTATTATTTCTGCATATGACTAAATATAATGTTGTTCATTTTAAAAGTAATGACTGGTTGCAAAGAGATACATGCAGAGAGCCTTGAAATTACAATGGCCTTTCACCTGAATCAGAAACTTTTCATGCATTTCCCTTTTCATCCATTTCCCTATAAGTTGGCCTCTGAAAGAGCTGAAATACTATAAACTACCAGTTGGGACAGTTGGAGAAAAACAACAAATATTAGAGAAAACCTATGCCAAGGCACCTGCACCCAGTGGGTATACACAGGAATGTAACCTTCTCCAAACTTTCAAAAACAAAGCCAAACCTTGGCTGCAAATAAGCCTCAAATGAGAAAGAAACTCTCATTTGCTTCTGAAAAATGGGAAAGGCTGTACTTTATCTACAAGGTGTTCTTTTCCTTGTAAACCATGTGAAACAGACCTCTTTTTTGTTCTCTTTGTCTGCTGGAAACTTCATTTTGAAGAAAGGAAGTTACAAGGAATGAACCACCTTGTAGGGGCAAGAAAATCTTTCTCCATAGTGTGGCTGGATTTGCTCCTGGAAGCAGCCACTTTGGTAGGTCTCTCCAATGAGGCTTTTTCTCACAACAGCTCAGGGAAGCAGATGGATTAGATGGCTGGCTCTGGTTACCTATGGCTGCCTGCCCAGTCCCCTGGGCATTCCAAGGCCCCACCTTCCACCTGGCCCATGACCTCTGACCCTGGCCCTGTAGCCAGCAAGGGTGTGGGGAAAGAGCGGGGTGGGTATAGGTATCAGGCTGCCTGGGCCCAGGCTACAAATGAAAGAGTCAGTTGTTTTCATGTCGCATGCTCTCTTGTGTGGTCCTGGGAGCTGCAGAACTGGTATTTCTCCAAATCCTGGCGGCTCGCATGGCTGTGTAGACAAGCTGTACTTATAGTGATACACGTGTATGTGTGTTGCATGGAAATCAGCAGTCCTGCTTCCAGTCCCAGCTCTGCCTCCATCTCTTTCTGGGACTTCAGAGAGCCCCTTTGCCACTTCAAGGAGCCTCAGTTTTCTCATCTACAAAATGGCACAGTTGGATCCTTGTAGGTGCTTGGGAAAGGGTGGGGAGTGGGGTGCAGAGTAGGGGCTGCTGACCAGGCAGTCTCCTGCCATCCTCTATAATCCTGCTCACCACCACCCCGAGGGCAACAAAAACAACTCCACCTTCATCTGTCTTATATTTTATATTTTCACATAAAACCTTCTCAGAAGAAAAACTTCTGTTGACTTCTAAAAACCACTGGACTAGGCGATCTCTAAGTGACCTATGAAATTGATTATTCTGTAATTCCATGATTCCAAAACAAAAACACAGACTTAGCCTCTTTAAAGGACTGTGTGCTGTTTGGGAGGGTGAGAAAATTATGACATATATAGTGATGTGTTTCTGATACTGAAGATTCTCTTATGCGACACCCCCACCTCCCACCCGCCACAAAGGGAACATATAAAGTTTCCAGAGTCCTAGCCCCCTCCTTTGTTACACCTGATAAAGGCTCACATGTTAATTATTTAGCCAACGGTGCTAACTGGAACATAGTCATATGATGAAGCTGCCTTGAAAACGTTTCCGTGTGTAACATAAGGCTTTTGCAACTTAAACGTATTTTTTTCTTCTTTCATATCAGCAGTTATTTTATGGAAGTGGGCTGGACAGCTTAACAACAAAGGGCACTGGGTTGGTGAATTATTCATGTAATCTACATTTCCTGGCTGCTGTGGATAATTGACAGGTGTCATGTCACCTTTTACAAACGTCCCACAATTATGGACCATATATCAGTGCTGGACTTCGAAATAATGCTCCCTTTCTAAGCTAGTTTCATATTTTATTTACAGCTTGATGGCATTTTTGACTTGGCTGCCTATTTCTCTCACTTTTGATTCCAAGCCTTTTGCTCCACTTAATATAACCAGGAACATTTAAATAATGAGACTCCTTCTCAGTTTGCTAAAGACAGTCATTCATTGCTGCCGTGTCTTGTTCATTCAGCCATTATGTTAGTCAATTTCTTGATTTAAGAAATCCAGGATGAAATGCAACTGCAAGGAAACCATGATATACATTTTTTTTACGACTTGTTTTGTTCACAAGGAAAAAACCAAAAGCAAATCTTCCCTTTGTCTGACAGAAGTTGTAAACTGTGGGGGAAAGTTGGCTGGTTAAAGAATATGACTTAGTTAATAGGAGCAATGGCATATTTCAAATCTCCACCAGAGTTGGAAGGTTTCTAGCATTAGAAACAAAGCCAAGGAGAGTTCTATTTAGTCCTACTGAGAAAATCAGGTAAGAAAATAAACCTGTGATTGATAACTCTGAAGACTAATGAGAGAACATAGCCATACATGAAACTGAAACATTCAGAGCAAACTGGAACATTCGGAGTCCTCTAGTCTACCTTTCCACTTTAGCCACCAGGAAACTGAGGCCCAAGGCATGCAAAGGCTTGTCCACCATCCCAACACCAGTTAGTGGAAAGGCTACAAGCCAGGTCAACTGGTTCCTCCTCCAGCACTGTCACTGTTCTGCCCTGGCCTGGAGCACTCTCCTTATCTCCTGGGATTCATTCACTTCTTCTACTGCCAGTGATCACTGACTCTTCCTTGGGGAGATTCACCCCTTCCTAATACTCAACTCTGTGATTTGTGTAGAATTATTTCAAACTCACTCTCAACATGAGCATGATTGACTAGGTCCATCAATTTTCCTGGATGGAATGGCCACATGACCAAAACTGGACCAGTGAGAGACAGTGAACCCCAGCACTTGGATGGGAACTGTTGGAAGAGATTTTCAGTCCCATTAGATTGGCTGTTGTAAGGGTGTGAGGTCTGGGGCTGCTACAGATATTTTGCTACCAATATGGAAAGAGCCTGGAGCTACAGGGAGTGGGTGGGGAAAATGTATCATGTGATGCCTGCGGGTGAAGCTTGCCAACACAAAACAACTGGGCAGAGAAAGCAAACCTGGGTTAAGTAAACATATCATTTATCTTCTAAACCAGGACAATTCTGAGAATGAAAAAGGGCAGGACAAAGCTAAACCAGACAGGATGCCGGAACAGTAGGCATAAACAGAACTGTTCTGGGCAAACAGGGACACACAGTCATCCACTCTACGATGACACTGTCTGAGCTGCTAGATTAAGCCTTGACTCTGAATTCAGCTGGCTCTATTAAGCTAGCACTCTATCTGGCCTTTTTAGTCTAGGTGACAATGAACTCACTTCATTGTTGAAACCAATTTGAGTTAAGAGTATTGTAACTTGTATGTAAAGCTTTAACTTACACAAATATGCTGCTTCCTAAGTGTTACACTTTCTAAAATCTTGTCCTACATCATATCAGAAGCTTGCAATTAACGATTGTTATTGTATGTTTTTCGTATGTTTTCACTCATAAGTGTGAGCTAAGCCATGAGAATGCAAAGGCATACGAATGATACAATGGACTTTGGGTACTCAGGGAGAAAGGGTGGGAGGGCGGGTAAGGAATAAAAGGCTACAAATTGGGTTCAGCATATACAACTTAGGTGATGGGTGCACCAAAATCTCACAAATCACCCCTAAAGAACTTACTCAGGTAACCAAATACCATCTCTTCCCCAAAAACCTATGAAAATAAAAAAAAATTTGAAAAAAATGCTTTAAGAAAAGAAGATTATTATTATATGTTTTACTTTTATAAATATTAAAACTTTAACTTTTATTTCAACTAGTACAAACTGTCATCTTACAGAGAAATTCCAAACTAATTATCTTATTTACACCAGTAGCTCTGTGAAATAAGTATCATATAAGATTTGGAGAAGTTAAAAAATTAACCCAGACTCTTATGGCTGATGTGGCAGATATGTAGTGGTGGCTCTCTGGGGGGTGAAAACCCACAACACTGATTTTTATTCTTTGCCAACTTCTATGGTGTAACTATCCCAATAAAGAATGATCTCAAGGTATCAACCTGACATCGTTGAACATAGAGTTGGGAAACGATACCTGGTTCTCACGAGCCAGCTGTGGTATCCCACTGCGTGTAGAGGTCATCCAAGGCTTCTGATTCCCTTTCATCAGTTCTTCTCATTTTTCTGCTTCTGCAGTTTGGTGTAAGGCAGTTCTGAATTGTGCTGTCTTAACAATTGCAGATGTGCCCCAGGGCCGGTGGTGCAAGAGGCCTTCAAAGGAGAGTTCACCAGAACAGAACAGCAGTGACCAAGCCAGTCCAGAATTTGCATTTCTCTAGCCTGTCCTCATTGATGCCCACCCTGGGCAGGAACTGCAGCTGGGACTTGAGCATTTGCTGTGCTCCCTACTTGGATATGACTACTTCCTGGTGCCCCCCACTTCCAGGTTCTCTGCCCTGCCTCCTGGACCACTATGTGGAATAGCCATAGGGGCAGTAATACAGAAGTGGATGGTCTTAGAGTTCTTTTCCTCTGCCTTGGAGTCCTTCAGGCTGGCTGAGGACTACAACAGTCTTTGCTATTCTCTCATCATAGCTGTCAGAGCTAGGACCCCTGCAGTGAGGGGGACACTTCCAAGCCCATTCACACTCATTATCTCATTTGAAGGTATTGACTGCATTGTGTGCTAAATGCTTTGCCTCAGCAGAGAGAGCTTGGAGAACAGTTGAGTCATGTGAAAACCCTGGTGGCAGCAACCTAATTTGCAGTCGTGGGGCTTAGGGGAAATTAGCCAGTTTTTTTTTTTTTTTTTTTTTTAAATTAGCCAGTCTTAATAGGGCTTGCTTTACAAACTCAAGCCTACTAGTTGTAAGCAATGCCACAGTAACGTTAATTGTCAAAAATCATGGAGCCGTTGAACGGCATGGTAAAAGTAATTTTGCATCTTTGACATTCAGAATATGTAAAAATTGAGAATAAGAAGGTCTTCTAGTTATAATTCAACTCAAATCATGATAGAGCACTTTTTAAATGTGACTGCGATTTCCTCCTGTGAGCTAGGAAGGAGGGGAGCGATAATAACACCACAGTATCAATATTAGGCAATTTCACTGTGTTCAGTGCTCACTTGGCCACACTCAGAGGATAATGGAAAAAAATCATTTTGGTTTTATTTTGGAGGGGGTTTTATACTTTCATTTGAATATGAACATGTCAGAGCATTTAGACATTCCCTTAGAATGACTTAATGAAGCAAGTGTAGGAAGAATTGGGAGTCTGCCTGCCCTCTCTCCAGGCTGCCCTACTGCAATATAGTTTCTGGGTGAATAAGGGTTCTTTTACAGAACTATTGAAAGGTTTGTGGCCCCTCTAGCTTTTCCTACAGAAGTGATGGTGACTGGGCCTCATATTGCTTTTCCACGTGCAAAGAAAATAGAATTGAAGTGAATTAACCAAACAATATTTTTTCGAATCAAGATGAATGTGGTCATGCAAGGTGTGTAGAGTATAAAGCCATGGTAAAGGCCATGGTCTCTGCCCATTTCAAAGGATGTGATTTGGCTGAGGGGATGACCTGCTAAACAGCAGGAAGCTATCCACTGTAGCTTGTCATAAAGAGGTAAGCTGGTAGGGATGGCTAAGGCTGTCGAAATTTGAAAGAGCTGGAGATCGTGGGGGGCTGGAAAGGTCAGAAAAGAATTCAGGAAGGAGGGGAGATGTAAGCTGGGTCTTGAAAGGTGCACAGAAAAGGGAGGATATTTCAGCTAAAAAGAATGAAAGCACCATGGGACACTTAGAAGCATGAATATCCAGAATGTTTCTATACACGAGTACCATTAAGCAACTAGGGTTCTCCTATGGAAAGTAAGTGAGATATTAACACCATGAACTCCTCAGCAGAGCAGGCCTTAACTGTTCATAAAGCTAAGAATGAGCTGGCAAATCTAGCCACCATTAATAGGCATTACCTATAGTCCAAGTATATCACATAGTGATTCTGAATTATATTTCTTGAAACATCAGCATCCACACGTATTCAAAGGGAAAAGTTCTGATATTTTCAGCTGATGATCAAACTGGATGATGCACAGCTGATTTGATTTGCTGTATAGTGAATTTTGTCATTAGGATGATTACAAAAGAAACTAGACACTGACACATTCATGAATTATTTAAAGTTATGAACTCTGTGTAGCAGGTGGGTATCCTAGGCTCAAAGAATGCGAAAGTAATGAAAATGTAGGAGTGTTACATATTTCTAAGGGTTTATATGTTTACATATTTCTAAAAGCTCAAGGGAATTCCAATAAATGAGAGAGAGTGGCTAATATGGTGATGTAAGACATGTCATCATGGCAAAACCCTCATGAGATCTACATTTTCATCATGCTAGTCATCAGTCTTCCCTTGTAGGAGATGGAATGACCAAAAATTCTGGATCTCTCTGGCACTGTGTGTCAGTTTGACCATGTGCAAAGTTTAAAGTTCAGCTACCTAATATATTAAAACAGGCTGATAGTCCCCTCCCCTTCCTCCCAGACAAATAGGTCTCCAGTCTATGGCACTGAGCCCCAGAGAAGGAAATCACTTGCCCAAGAATTGCATTGAAGTCAAAAGCCAGATATTCTATCCAAAGCAAGTAGAAAAGGAGGGGGAAAAGCTCAGTATCTGCAAATATTAGACAGTGCAGCCTCAGGGCAGATAAGTTCTCCTACTTGTGAGAAGATTAAACAAGACATTGAAGAAAGGGAATCTCCTTCCATAAATATTTAGAATTTTTAATCCAGTATTTATTTGGAGACAAGTAGATGGGAATAATTATTCTTTTCTGTTTGGTTTCTACTAAACCTCTGTTCCCAAACATCATTCTACAAGACAATAATTTTTATATCTTATTGGAAAAACAGAAAGCCCTAAGTGAGCAGGTAAAAACTTTATAATTGAGAGAAAACAGGAAGAAAAGAAAATATTTTGACACAGACCAAGTCTCCTGACTGCAAACAATATGAACTCTCTCAGGTCACCTTGGAAAAATGGGAGATTTACCAGGAGAACCTCTGGACTGGGCAGATATGGAAGCCTCCAGAAACAATGGCAGCTCTGGGTCTGGCTGTTCTCCCATCTCTCACTGGGGCCACCCTGACTCATCTTTCTCTCCTTTCTGACTAGTTTCTTGGCTTCCTCATGGCTTCTGCTCCCTCATTACCAGCTTACACATGGCATTCATTACAGCCTCTTGGGCCCCTCTCCAACCAAGACCCTTCAGTTTCAGCTCAGTGCTACAACCTAGCATATTCTTGCTGCACTTAAGCTCTCAGGAGCACGACTCTGATTGGCCCAGTTCACCTACTGGAGTCAGGTTGCATTTTAGACCATTGTCTGGCCAATGCAACGGTGGCCCTTAGGTCAGGTGCCCACCACCGGTCCAATTCACCAAAGCAGATGATGGGTGGGAGGCAAAAGGGTGTGGTCAGAGCATTGCTCATCAGAAAGGGCTGAGGCACAGGCAGGCTCTGATTACTAATGAGGACCAGCTTTCCTTCAGAACCAGGAAAAATGCCCTTAAACTGCAGCCTGAGGGCATGTTTTATTATTTTATTCATCCAATCATGTATTAATTCTTACCTATCTCTACAACAAAAGATTTGAGGTGACTTACACAACTATGTACAATATAAAAGGAACAAATAGTTGAGAAATGTAGGCAAATGGGGAAAAAAAAGAGAATTTTCCCTATTTCACAGGGACAAAATTAGTATCAAGTAGTCTATAACACTCAACAGTAGAAAATTGCTAAAAGTGGGTGCTATTATCTAAATGTTTGTATGCCCCACCACTCCCCAAATTCATATGTTAAAACTTGATCCCCATTGCAACAGTATTAAGCAGTGAGGTCTTTAGGAGGTGATTGGGCCATAAGGGCAGAGCCCTCATGAATGGGATTAGTGCCCTTATAAAAGAGGACTAAGCCAGCTTGTTCTCCCCTTCTACCACACGAGGATGCAGCAAGGAGGAACCATCTTTGAAGCAGAGAGTGCAGCCCTCACCAGATACTGACTGCTCGTGCCTTGATCTTGGACTTCCCAGCCTCTAGAACTGTGAGCCATAAATTTCTGTTGTTTACAAATTATCCAGTCTAAGGTATATTATTATAACAGTGGGAAGGGACTAAGACAGTGGGCCTTGAATTTGTTTCTAAATCTAAGACCTGTCAAACTTAATAGCAAGTGGCTACATATAAGAGGAAAGTCCAGGCAGAAAATGTCATTTATAGAATAGGTTATAAGCCCACCCTGTGGAAGTCTGTCTCTCAAAAGAGACAGATTCTCTTCTTTCTGTGTTCATCTGTGGGCTGCCTTGATAGGGAAGAAGATGCTAAATTATGTCTCAAGGCTTCTTCTGGTCTTGATTTCATAGCAGTGGTTGAAATTTCATTGACTGGGCCAGAAAACAAATCATTAAGAAGGCAAAATTTTATGTAGCTGAAACCAACCTCCAACACAACTTCATTCCTTTGAAGCCTTAGCCCCCAGCCCCCTCCAAAGTTGGAGACATAGTTGGAAAGCTGAAAAGGCAGATCATACATTTCACATTCCTTTTTTATTGTGTATTGTAAGGCAAGAAGTACATAAGAAGGCTGGCTCAGTCACTCCAGTTTTTTACCTGTAGCATTTCCAATACTCTCAGATCTTCTGAAGCTCTTCATTTACTACTTTTTTGCTTCCTTTTGATGATAGAGCAGTAAAAAGTTCTAGAAAGCTTGATCCTGGAGCCTGACAATGGGTGAGTGCTACCCTGGGGTACCAGGCATGCCATGCTACATGAGATGAACCGTGAGAGCTCTGGAAAGTGAAATTGAATGTTCCCTCTCAGACTGGAACGACAACTCATTCTATATAAAAGGACAGCTGTCGTTTAATATTCATTGAGCAGCCACTATGTTCTAAATGCCATATGAAGCATATACATGGATGTGACATTTGAAAAGAGAAGACTCGTTTGTGCAGGAACTGGTTACTGCTGATACTGGATTTGATGACTGTATGGTAAGGGGTAGAAGGGACACTTGGTGCTTTAACTTTTGCTAACTGAGAAAAATGCTATGTGAATTGCCAGGATGGTTATCCTGAAAAATCATTTACAACATTCAATTAACAATAATTAAGGCACTCAGTGGGAAGCTCCTCACTGACTTGCTAAGTAGCAAAAATTGGTGCTTGGCATTCCCAGTGGATGAGAGAAAAGATAATAAGTACCCCAAATGTAAAGACAATCAAAATGAAACCAATTATGACCAAATTATATTAGGCAAATAGAAGCACAAGTTGAATCAGGAATATTTAAGTTTTTAACAAGAAATATTAAAAAGAGATATAATAACATTTTAGCCATTAATTGATCATCTAATCTAGTTTAGTTCTGGGAAGGGAAGTGGTTTATAAACCTTTAAGTTTTACGTGTGTTGATAAGGGACCACGGTCTATTAAAACAACCTCATATTTTTAAGCGCTCATGTAGGCTAATTTTCTGTTAATACAGTTAATAATGAACCACAACTGATTCTATTACCAATAGTCTTATTAAAAAGACAGTTAGCTAGTCATTTCATCCATCTTTTCACAACCACGTGCTCACAAATATTAATGGTAATTTGATTTACTATATTCAACTTTAATAATTTTGAACTATCCTCTACCAACTAACTTTATAGCATTAAAAAATTATTTTTTTCTTACTTCTTTACAGTTTATTTTTAACCTGCTCTCTTACTATTCTTCACTTCATCAGTTTTCCCTCCTCCATATATCTGAAATTATACAATCAGTTCTAGAATTCTAGTGATCCCTCAATATCCAACTGAGGGGTAAATGAGTCAAGGGTCACTTGTGTTTACTTGTAATGCCGTCAGTCTAAAGCATGGAAAACTTGTTAGTTTTCATCTAATTCCGCTTCCTTATTAGTATGTGTATATCCATTTCTCAAACTGACTAATATTTAAATCTAAAGACCTTAACTAGGCTGACATCTGGCAAAGAAAAAACAATGCATTCATTATTGCAGTATTCATGTAAGCATCAATAAGAGTTCTCTTTCATGTCCTCTGTTCTATTCCGCATATCCAAATACGTCAGCTCCATTAAGTCTTTACGGTTAAAAATTTTATATGTATGTTTGGGCTGGGCATGGTGGCTCACGCTCATAATCCTAGGAGTTTGGGAGGCCAAGACAGGAGGATTGCCTGAGGCTAGGAGTTCAAAACCAGCCTGGGCAATATAGGGAGACCCTTGTCTCTCCAAAACAAAACAAAACAAAAATTAGTCAGGAATGGTGGCATGCGCCTATAGTCCTATCTATTCAGGAATGTGAGATGGGAGGATTGCTTGAGCTGTGGAGTTCCAGGTTGCAGTGAGCTGTGATTGGACCACTGTGCTCTAGCCTGGGCGTTGACCGAGACCAGTCTCTAAAAAACATTAAGCACGTTTGAACAAAACCCTCATATTTATTATCAGAAAACTAAGTTCAATCAATCCATTCATATGAAAACCACTCTCGAGGGCATAAATTATAGCTATCATGAAGATGTAAACATATATGTGCATAGATATTTGTGTATATATATAAAAATATGTAAACATATATATGTATATATAAGTACCTTTTTCCAAAAAATGATCATACTCTTACAAATACAATGGCTGCATAATAATATGGATGTAGTTTACCTCATTTGATTAGTCCTCTGTTGGCCAAGATTTAGGCTCTTTCCAATTTGTTTGCACATAAACCATTACACATTCATCTGATTGTTCCCTTGGGATGAGTTTCTGCAGAATATATATATATACACACACACACATATACACACACACACACATATATACACACACATACATATATTCTGCAGTACATATATATATATATGCACACATAGAGGTCATATATATGTATTATATGACAGTCTCTCTCTCTCTATATATATATATACACACACACACATATGTATATAGTGATCCTGAATCTATATAGATAGATAGAGACAGAGAGAGAGAGAGAAAGAGAGAGAAAGACAATTTGTTCCCCCGAAAGGTGGTATCATTTTGCATTGTCATGGATAGCATATCAAAGTGTCAAATAACCACTCAGGACAACTCTGATTTTTCCTTATATGACAGGTTAGAGGCATTTGGCTGTCATTTGTAGTTTTTGATTACTAGTAAGGTTGAAAATGCTTTTGCATGTTAAATAGTTATTTCTTCCTCTGTAAGTTCTTACATCATTTTCTTTGTCCACTTTTATGTAGTAAGGATATTGACCCTTTGCTGGTTACATAAACAGTATTGCAAATGTTTTTCCAATCTATATTTGTCTTTTAAATTTGTTCACAGTGTTATTTTGGCTACTTTCCATGCCAATATTGATTCTAATATTTAGAAGAATAAATATTAGAATCAATTTAGACCATTTAAAAACAACAACAACAACAAATGCATTGGGAGACTGATGGGTATTTTGTCAATTAAAAATATTAATGGCTATAATTTTTAGTATGGACTCTGAAATCTAGAATCTCCCTCTGCAGTTCTTTCCTTCACTAAAAAGCACTAAGCTGGCTGTTTTGGAGATACTGCCTTCAGATCTACGAAACAGAAACAAAACAACAACTACACAAAGCAGAATATGAATGAGCATCAGAGAATAGGATAGTGGTAGCTTTGGAGCTCAGAGTTTGAAAACAATGACTGTTGAGTGGGACTTTTGGGCAGATGTGTGCTTGCTCACGAGCCAGTTGGTGTACTTCAGTGGCATGACTGGTTGAACTTGGGGATTAGATGAAAGTGCCACCTTCAATTACATCCTATGCCTTCTTTAGGGTATGTCTATCTATTCAGATCCAGTAACGAACTCTGGTTTAGATCAGGGTAATGACTTGGTCCTATGAATTATGGCCGTCAAGATATTTTCTTCACTCAAATAAAAGCAATGACCTGAGCCAACATAACTTTACTAGGGAGAACGTCTGCTGACCTCTAAGATTTCCATCAAAATTGTAGTTTGCCAAGGTGTAAGCTGACCGCATCCTTTATAGGCATGTGGCTCAGCCAGCTGGCAAGCCCTGGCCCCACTCTCCCCAGGCAACCAGCCAACAACCCAGCACTTGAAGCAACATTCATGCCCACTGCAACATTTATTTTGCTTTATTTTTTGAGGTGTTAGCCACATTCTGTTAATTGGGACCTTTGCCAAGTTTTTCAGGCATT
The DNA here is from genome assembly GCF_007565055.1 of Rhinopithecus roxellana. Lineage (NCBI taxonomy): Eukaryota > Metazoa > Chordata > Mammalia > Primates > Cercopithecidae > Rhinopithecus > Rhinopithecus roxellana. The sequence continues at coordinate 54,184,413 of NC_044551.1, read as the reverse complement.
TGGAAGTGCTCATTTTTCCATCAATTTGTAGTGAAAATGTGCAGTTCTGTCATGTATTTTCAGCAAGAAATCTGTAAAAAGACTGAAGTCTTTTTTTTTTCTTTACCTAACTCAATATAGCAGAAATGAGGCAGGGGGATTGCCAGTCATTTCTAAGAATGACAATTTTTCACTGCTTGACAATCTGAAATAGAATATCCCAGCTATCTGATGATATGCCTGTGTACAGCTCATCCCCCAAATACAATGATAAGTGTTGAACAGCAGAGTTGAGGGCCCTTTGCTTAGGCATGATAATTTAGGGAAATAGTTAGCTCATCAAAATTGGCTGAGTGCCCTGTTTTCATATTATACAGACAGAAGTCACTGAACCACAACTTTGCTGCTTAGAAACAGGCAGTAAAAGAAAGGGGGTGGGGAAGTATGAATAGCCAGTTACCCTCATTCAATCATGAAGTGTACTTTACACTCAAGGATAAACTGATACATGTTAAATTATGCCTGAAGAAATGTCTGGAACAGCACTCAAGAGACCTGTTGGCTGGGTTCTGCTCCTCCTCAGCCAGGTGACCTTAGACAAGATCCTAAGACTCTAAAAGGAGAGTCCGAACAGACAATTTCTAGGTTCTAAAGCTCCCCCAAAACAGGCTCCTCCTGTGGGTCTCTCCTCAGTGTGGGGCAGAAATACCAGAGAGTGAGCTGCTGTGCTGTGCTGGGCAAGGAATTCCCTTTTGGATTTGGGTTGGTGGAATTTTCTTTCCCTGCAGTTTCATACCTATCACTTTTTCCTTTCTTGAAATCACAAAATGTCTGTACAAAATGTCTGTAATGTGAAGAGCCCCACATTAATTACTTTTATTAATAGGTTTTCAGGTGTACCCTATTTTTTAAACATCCTTCTTCAAAACTATAAACATCGTTCATTAAGCACTTTCTATCAGTTAGGTAACATACTTGGTTCGGCAGAGTATACCCTCTGTCTCATTTTAGGCAGTTCACGTTCTCCGCATACCTACCAGATAAGGTAACAGAGACCTGGAGTAATGTGGAATCTGGAAAACTAGACGTGGCCCTTTCCAGATCCTTTGTTCTAAGAATGACTCCATGATACCTGGTTGAAGACTGCAAGCTGGGTTTCATGGAGAAACTGGCATTTGAAGAGAATCTTGAATGAATGGCAAGATTTCCAGAAATAGAGATGAAATGGAGGAAATTCTAGGCAGAGAACAGAATAGACACAGAAAGTTTAGGCAACATTTAAAGGATTCCCTAACGAAAACACCTAGAGACAACAAATCTAATCTGTTTGCCATTTAAGTTAGGGTATTAGTTTATCTGTTTCACATATAGTCATTCAACACATACTCTGTATAACACACCATGCTTGGTGATAGAGGACATCCAAAGATGACGCTGGACGTTCTAATATAGGTTTAAACTAGGCATTTCATTTTGTTTATCTTTTCTTTTCTTTTCTTTTTTTTTTTTTTTTTTTTTGAGACAGAGTCTGGCTCTGTCACACAGGCTGGAGTGCAGTGGCACAATCTAGGCTTACTGCAGTCTTAACCTCCTGGGCTCAAGTGAGCCTCCCACCCCAGCCTCCCAAGTAGCTGGGACTACAGGCGGGCACCACCATGCCCAGCCAATTTTTGTATTCTTTTTGGTAGAGCCGTGGTCTCACCATGTTGCCCAGGCTGCTCTCGAACTCCTGGGCTCAAGCAATCCACCCACCTCAGCCTCCCAAAATGTTAGGATTACAAGTATGAGCCACAACACCTGATGGCATTTTAAATAATAAAAGAAATATATGCATATTTGTGTAAAATATAGAAGAGGACAAATAACTAAGTTAAAAATTACCTACCTTGTATAAGCTTATAGACTTTGAGGGTAATGCCACATCCAGCACGCAGAATCAAATATAATAAATTTGGATGAACACAGAAGCAATAACTAATTAGCTCAAAGCAACATTTAAATTGATCTTTGCAGTGAAAAGTCATTAGCAAAAGCAATCTAAAGAACACCTGTTTAGATGCACTAGCATCGACAATTAGGATCTTCAGGGAATGAGGAGTTTCCAGCAGCCTTTACTCCAATAGGAGGCAATAGAGCTCAGCATTTTTATTACTGTAATCAAGAGCATTTAAGGAGGACAGAGGAAAATATTCACATCCACCTCTTAGTTTCTAAGAGGAGGCAACTTCCTTAAGTCACTCACTTAATTAGCATGGGCTGGGGCTGGGGGTAGGGATGCTCTGCAGGATTCTCTGCTTGACACTCTTCCTCTTTAAGAAATCTGGGTTCTAAACTTTTCAGTAAAAGAAAAAAGATTCAGTCCCAACAATGGAACTGAAGAAGGAGCAGGTGGTGAATCTGATTGGTGCAGAGGTAGAAGTGGCAAGTGTGGTGCCCCCATATGGTCTCTAATCTAGAGTAGCTAGTGCTGCCCATGCTGGGTCAGTCTGAAGCAACAAAGGCTGGCACTGCACAGCTCCTGGGAGCATCATTCACAGAGACCAAGGTGGGAATGTCAAGTGGGAAGCCGGGCTTCACTCCTTGCTGTCCCCTCTCTAGATGCCAGCCTAATAATAATCATAACAGCTAACATTTATTGAGCACTGACTAGATGCCATGCATTTTCTGTGCAACATCTCATTGAGTCCTGGCAACTGCTCCATGACCTAGGTAACATTAATATCCCCATTTTATAGACAGTAGGGTGATCATACAAAAAATTCGTTATCCCAAACGGGGCACCTTTTACATTTAAATTTTTTTTTAGTAGAGATGAGGTCTCCCTGAGTTGTGCAGGCTGTTCTCAAACTCCTGGGCTCAAGCGATCCTCCCACCTTGGCCTCCCAAAGTGCTGGGATTACAGGTGTGAGTCACCACACCCAGCCTCAAATAAGGCACTTTTGAGAGAGGAGGTGCGATTACTGAGAACAACAGGTGTAAACCAGGTCTGACTCAGGCAAGGCAGAGTCTGTGGTCGCCCTCCAGATAAGGGCCTTCAGGTGCAGGGCTCTGGCTTGCACAAGACCAAGGATGTGGCTGCGTGGGGATTCTTTGCAGTGTCAGCCACAGCGTGTTTCCACTGGGCAGCTTTATATCTTCGTCCTGGGCCTTTTAGAGTATCCATGTTTGCTTGTTTGTTTTTTCTGTAAAATGTGGTAATGAAATCTACTTCATATAGTTACATAAAATTCAATCAGGGCAAAATACCTAAACTACAGGGAGGAGCTGAAAGCAGTAGTCACTCAATAAACCCCACCTCCTTTCCTCTAGCTCACCTCTGTGTGTCCTCTGCAAATTCCTTCACTTCTCTGGCCTTTCATTGCCTCCCTCACGCAAGAATGGAGTTGGATTAAGGGGAAAACTTCCTCTCAGCACTGGCATTCTTTCTCCTCTGGTTCCTCTGGAGCCCATCTTTGTTCACTCATGTGCAGCAGGAGGAATAGCCCTCTCCTCTGCTTGTAGTTCAGACAAATGTCTTCCTTTATTCATGCTCCTTTCACTTTCAGTGCTTTCTCTGAGAGGTTGAAATGGTGGATGTGGGAGGCTGTTCTCTCCTCCTGTTGTTTTCCTTCCATTGCCATCGGCTTGTGCTGGAGCTCCTCCTGTGGGTCTCTCCTCAGTGTGGGGCAGAAATACCAGAGAGTGAGCTGCTGTGCTGTGCTGGGCAAGGAATTCGCTTTTGGATTTGGGTTGGTGGAATTTTCTTCCCCTGCAATTTCATACCTATCACTTTTTCCTTTCTTGAAATCACAAAATGTCTGTACAAAACAAACACACAAAAAAGCCATAAAATGCTTTCAGAGGTCACACCATCATGCCAATGTAACAACCATTTTTCCTAAGAACAAACACTGGAATTGAATTGAGAATCAACACCTTAATGAATCAAAGGCAGTAGAAAGTGAGAAAAGCACATGAGGCTTATGGAATGAGATGGTTCCTGGAGACTGACAGAAATCCTCAGGGCAGTGTGGCCTCCTGAACAGGCAAGGGTACTAGCATGCATTTTTCCTCCCTCTCCTTCTTTTCTTCCCTCCCTTATATCTTTTCTTTGTCTTTTCTTTTCTTTGAGACAGGGTCTCACTCTGTCACCCAGGCTGGAGTGCAGTGGCGCGATGACAGCTCACTACAGCCTCGACCTCCTGGGCTCAAGCGATCCTCTAGGACTAGAGACATGCACCACCATGCCTAGGAAATTTTTAAATGTTTTAGAGCAGGCCAGGTGCAGTGGCTCACACCTGTAATCCCAGCACTTTGGGAGGCTAAGTCAACAGGATCGCTTGAGTCCAGGAGTTCAAGACTAGCCTGGGCAATATAGGGACACCCTGTCCCTACAAAAAATAATAATAAAAAAAAATTAGCTGGGCATGGTGGTGCATACCCAGAGTCCTATCTCCTTGGGAGACTGAGGTGGGAGGCTTGCTTGATCCCAGGAGGTTGAGGCTGCAGTGAGCTGTGATTGTGCCACTGCACTCCAGCCTGGGCAACAGAGCCAGACTCTGTCTCAAAAATAAATAAATAAAAATAAAATTCTTTGTAGAGATGGAGTCTTGCTACATTGCCCAGGCTGGTCTCAAACTTCTGGCCTCAAATGATCCTCCCACCATGGCTTCCAAAGTGCTGGGGTAATAGGTGTGAGCCACCTCACCTCACCCAGCTCCTTCCTTATTTCAAAGGTATTAACTAAGCACCTACCTTGTTGCATTTCAGGAACTACTCTAGGCTCTGAGGGTTGGAATAAATAAAAAATAGTCATGTTGCCTGCCTTCACAGAGTTTTCACTGTAGCAGTGAGAGTGGTGTTGATCTAGTAACCACACAAATGTGTTAGATGGCGACCCTGAGGAATGCCATTAAAGGAGAAGTATGATTGGTGCCACAGCCTGCTTTGACCTAGTGTGGGAGGCTGGGCAAGATCTCCCTGAGGAAGTGATGAGGCTCACAGCGAGACGGGAAGGATGAGTCGGCGTTCTGGGCAGAGGAAGCAGCTTGTGTAAAGCCCTGAGGTGGAGGGAAGCTTCTCTAGTTTGAAGAACTGAAAGACGGCCAGGCATCTGGAACTCTGAGAACAAAGGGGAGAGGGTGCAAGATGGGGCTGGAGAGGGAGGTAGGGCCCAGGCCTACCTCCAGTTTTGGAAGCCTTTTTACAGATTTAGGCTGTTCCTAAAAATCACGGGCAACTTTTGCAAGTGTTTTCAGCAGGAAGGTGTCATGATCAGAGTTTATATGAAAGTGATCACTGCAGGAAAATGGATTGAAAGGAGGCAAGAAAGGGAGCAAGGAAACAATAAGAAATAACAGTAGCTGGTGTGTAAGGAGCATGTTACTGGGGACCACGTACTGCTCTGTGATCTTTATACACATCGTCTCCTTCAGTCCTCACACAGCCCTGTGGGCCAGGGACGATCATCCCTCTCCTTTTACCGAAAAGGAGATTAAGACACAGAGTCACTGGACCAGCACTGGTTGGCTTGTAAGTGCTAGAACCAGGATGTGACCCTGGTGGTCCCTGGTTAGAGCCCAGAGCTTAGTTACTACATCCCAGGGGCTCCTTCCTGCCCACAGGCTGGGCAGCAGACAGTGGGGACTTGCACCAGGGTGGTGGCATGGACAGACCCATATTAAATGGGAAGAACTGACAACACCCAGACCAGCAGTGGGGGAGGGGAGAGGGAGAGCCAGGTGGGGGAAGCGGGAGGGAGAGCCAGGTGGGGGAAGCGGGAGGGAGAGCCAGGTAGGAGAGGGAGGAAGGAGAGCCAGCTGGGGGTGCAGCTCAGGGCCTGAAGCGTCTGGGAGGGGCTGGGTTTGGGGTGGCGCACATATCCAAGAGTGTGGAGGCTTCTGTACAGCCCTAGAGCTAAGGAAAAGAAAACAGATTTGATAATCCAGTGTGGGTCGCCTTATTTTCTTTCTTTCTTTTACTAGGAATTCCAGGAGATCAGCTAAGAACTGCCTGCTTTGGTTCTCTTCTTTTAAAAAACCAGACCTATGCCAGTTTGGTTCCTGCTTTATTTATTTGTTCAGCTTGATGTTTAATTATTTGAGTTTCTAAAGGTTTTACTTTCACTGTGGTGCATTGCTAAAAATTCTGTCTGAGGACTGCTTGGATTCACATGCTCATTGATTCTCCCTCTACCCATTTCAGAATTAACCTGAGCAAATAGCCATGTTTTCTAGTTCCCAAATTCCTCCACTTCTGCCAACTGACATTCTTAAATCTGACATTGGTCAGCCTTGACCCTTGGAATGTATGTATCATTTTATTTCAACAATGCGCTTTAGGTGTGTCTACATGTTAAAATTTCTTAAGCAATACAGGCTGTACTTTGTCAATAGTTGCTACAAAAATACATTTTAAAATACCCAGTTGCTACATTCTTGCCTGGAGATAATTTTCTGGAAAACTTGCTAAAGAACAATCTTCTCATAGATTTCTATTAGGAATCAAATAGTTCAAACTACTGGACTACAAAGGCCTATTTGGCAAACCCATTCTCCGACACACTCATGTGGACAGGCACACACACACCCCCACACACAGTTTTTAAAAGGAAGATGAAGGCATGCATTATTGCAAACATGTTTTAAATTCTACAATATATCACCAGAGGGAGAACCCTAACAAGTTAGTCAGAATTAGAATTCTAACTATGTAGAGTACCTTTGGCTGAGCTATTTCCCCTTGGTGATTCCACAAAGGCAGCAAGGCTCTGTGTATGTTTCTTTGTTAAAATGCACTGTGAAATGGAGGTTGGTTGTGCATTCATCAGTTCATACAGTGATTATTTGGCATTTACTGTGTGCCAGAGTGACGTACCAGGAGGGCTATGCTCCTTTTTCTTTTCTTTTCTTTTCTTTTCTTTTCTTTTCTTTTCTTTTTTTCTTTTTTAAATACAGGGTCTGTCTCTGACGCCTAGGCTGGAGTATAGTGGCACAGTCTGGGTTCACTGCAACCTCCACCTCCCAGGCTCAAGTGATCCTCCCACCTCAGCCTCCCAAGTAGCTGGGACTACAGGCCCACACCACCATCCTTGGCTAACTTTTTTGCATTCTTTGTAGAGACAGGTTTTCTCCATGTTCCCCAGACTGGTTTTGAACTCCTGAGCTCAAGTGATCTGCCCACCTCGGCCTCCCAAAGCGCTGGGGATTACAGGCGTGAGCCATAGCACCCAGCCATAAGCTCCATTTTAAACTTCAATCTTGTGGAGGAATCAGAAGTAAAGAAGCAATTCATTACAGGGCAATAATAGTTATGAAAGAGGAAGCACAAGATGCTATGGGAGAAACATCTAACCCAGGGTGAAGCTCATCAAACCAGGGTTTCTGGAGGAAGAGAGATGAACGCTGAGACCTGAAGAATGAGGAGAGACTATCCAGGAGAAGAGAAAAAGAAAAGAGCTTTCTAGGCAGAAGGATCAGTGCATTCTAAGATTCAGAGTATAGAAGAATATAGAGTATTTAAAGAATGAAAGCAGTAGGGCTGGATCTTAGAATGCAAAAGATGGTTGGTGAATAAGACGAGGTCATGCAGGGTCTTGTAACAATGTCAAGGAACATGGGATTTATCCTGAGGGTAGGGGAAGCCATTGAAAGGGTCAAAGCAAAGAGTGTAGAGAATTGATGGGGGAGGGGAAGGCTGGAGACAGAGAGATCAGCTGTTGTAATGACACAGAGAAACTGGTGGCAAGGACTAGGATAGTAGCTGAGAAGGCAGATTCAAATGACAATTGGAAGGCTGGCTATAGAGAGCAGGGGAGGGGGAAGATGAGAGAAAGACTCCTAAGTCTCTGGCTTGGATGACAGCACCATTCACTGAAAGAGAGAACACAGGTACTGAGGCTGATGTGTCTATGGGGCATCTAAAGCAGATGACCAGTGTAGAGTGAGTAAGTTAGCTGATGAATCTGCACTAAAAATATAGACGTGGTAACCGAAGCTAGTTATAGGAGTGGAAGGGAGTGTTCAAGAAGAGGTGTCCAGTGATTGTATAATAGTAATATGGAGGTCACACATGATTTTGGAGGTATAAGATGGGTGGGGATGGAGTCAGAAGCCAGACTGCAGAATGAGCAAAGGAAGAGGAGCAAGTAATAGGCAATGTAGACAACTCTTTTGAGAAGATTAACCACAAAAGGGACTAAAGGGTCCAGGAGCAGCAGTTGAGAAGTGGTTTAGGAACTGGGGGACTGGTGAATTTGAATAAATCAATGAAAAAATCCAGAAGAAAGATTGGGGCTGAGGGTTTACCAAAGAGGGACAAGTCCTACTAGGGATGGCATCCAGGCACTGGGAGAAGAAAATAAAGTGGAAAGGATGGATGTGGTGCAGTTAGAGTACAGTCTTGGCTGTGCACTGAGTTGAAGATGTTCTCACTGATGTTTTGATTTTCTATGTTAGTGGAAGGCAAGATAATCTGTCAGGAATGAGAGGTAGAGGCCAGGTTCAGCGGCTTCTGCCTATAATTCCAGCACTTTGGGAGACTGAGATGGATGGATCTCTTGAGCTCAGGAGTTCAAGACCAGCCTGGGCAATGTGCTGAAACCCCATCTCCACAAAAAAAAAAAAAAAAAAAAAAAAAAAAAAAAAATCAGCCAGGTGTGTTGGTACACGCCTGAAGTCCCAGCTACTCGTGAGGCTGAGGCAAGAGGATTGTTTGAGACCAGGAGATCAAGGCTGCACACATCACTGCACTCCAGCCTGGGCAACAGAGCAAGACCTTGTCTCAAAAAAAAAAAAAAAAAAAAAAAAAATGAAGGGGAGGCCAGATGCAGTGGCTCATGCCTGTAATCTCAGCACTATAGGAGGCTGAGGCTGGAGCGATTGCTTGATACCAGGAGTTTGAGACCAAATTGGACTAAATAGTGAGACCCTGACTCCATGAAAAAATTAAAAAATTATCTGGGCATGGTGGCACACATCTGAAGTGCTAGCTACTCTAGAGTTTGAGGTGGGAGGATTGCTTGAGCCCAGGAGGTCAAGGCTGCAGTGAGCTACAATTGTGCCACTGCACTCTAGCCTGGGCGATAGAGTAAGATGACCCTGTCTCCAAAAACAAAAAAAAAAAAAAAAAAAGAGAGAGAGAAGAAAAGAGACTAAGGAAGAAGTTTACAGGACAGGATAGAGGGATAGAAAAGAATGGAGAAGGTTTTCTTTAAAAAAAAAAAAAAAGTAGTGTATTTTTAATTAAAGTAGAAATACATACCTATGGTTTAAAAAAAATACGAAAGAGTATAGTGAAATGTAAGTCTGTGCTCCACCCTAGCGGCCCAGCCCTCCAGCCCTCTCTCTGGAGGCAACCACCGTGACCTGTTGGTTCTTGTATCTTCTTTCAGAGATATTTTATGCCCTGCTCTGACCCACTCTTTTTCACTTAATATCGTGTCTTGGAGATAGTGCCACATGAGTACAAATAAATCTACCCCATTATGAACCATGCTTTCTTTAACTGGTTCTTTGTGCATATTTCTTGGCTCACAGGTAAGAGTGTATACATAGGAAAAATATGTAGCCTTGAAATTTCCCTCTGAAGAGATTATAGCTATTTACATTGTGTTATGCTCTTCCTGATCATAAACAATGCAATGTATTAGTAAACATCTTTTTTATTTTACTCAGCCTGACAAGTGGAAAATGAAATCTTACTTTGCTTTGGATTTTTTAAATTGAAAGGAAGAGAATTTTTAAAATATTTAGCAGCCAATTTGGTCTCTCTCTCTCTCTCTCTCTCCCTCTTTTTTTTTTGTGAACTGCCTGCTGATGGCCTGGCCCATTTTTCTTTTGGGTCATTGGTCTTTTCCCTATTGATTTTTAAAAATGGAGAAGGTTGAAGTGGACAAGAGGAAAAGGTTGAAGAGGGCTGGGCCTCCAGGGCACGCACCAGGGTCCTCCATTTCTGCACAGGAACTGCAGACAGAGCCCTGTAGGTTCTTTTTGAATTGAACAGCTCTTAGTTGAAATGATGTCTACAGCCTTGGCCTGTGATTTCTTTCTCCAAGAGGTTTACAGCTCCATGAGGCCTGCCCCATTCTCGGAGTCTGCATTGTCGGCCTGTGAGATGGTGGGGAGAAGCAGATATCTGGATAGAAACAGTCCCTGGCAGTGGGTGAAGCTCCCTGAAGCTCTGAGTCAGCTCAGACCTCGACACCCGCCTGCCCTGGGGAAGGGATTTTGGAGCCTCCTTGCTGGATCTTGGTATTTACTTGTGGGCACAAGTGTCCTCTACTTGATCTACATGGTGGCCTTCCAGACCTGGAGTGGACCAGCCTATCTCTGGTCTACTGTACTTGGTCATTCTGGATGCAGTTCTTGATGCCTACCTGCCCCAAGCTGGGCACCTTCTCACACCCACTGTCACCACTGGGACTGCCCCCTGCCAGTCACTCTCCTGGTCTGCACCTAGTCCTGGGCCAAAGGGCCAGAGGGTCAGAGGGTAAGGAAGCAGGGTGGGGCTTTGGCATCCTTGTTCTCAGCAGGTAACTGGCTCCCACCTGTGGCATTTCCCACAGTTCCACAGAGAAGGTTCAGGGCCTGGAAGCCATGTTATACCCTAAACTCCTCAATAGGAAGCCAAGAAAGTACCTTATCTCAGGGCAGAACTTGGAGCTTCTGTTACATATGAAACGTCAAAGAGATGTGAGCTGTTTTGTAAATGATCTTATCACAACATACAAATCATACAGTTAAAAATGACCTAAGAAGTGAAAGGACAGAAACACATTTCAAGCATTTATTAGCACATGAGACATGCCAGGTGCACATGTGACATTTGGCCCTTACCATGCCTGATAGGTAGTGACCATTATTATCCCCACTTTGCAGATGACAAAAGGGAGGCTTAGGTGATTTAAGTAACTTTCTTTAAATTACAGGGCTAGAAAGTGGCAAGGCAGGCATCGGAACCTAGTACTGTCTAAGGCTGTCACTCTATGCATCCATGTAGATTCCCACTGCATGAATGTAGCTGTGGCTAAAGAAGATCTTACAGATTCAGCAAGTAGCTTCATGTTTCTTGATATTTTGCAGATTCTTCTTTTCCTGAAAAAGAGGCCTATCTAGAGGTTCTAGACAAAAACAGACCCACCTTGCCTTATAAAACAGGGCCCTTGCCTTAGACCAGCTGAGCCTCTTTTTATCTAGTGATCAGATCATGGAGTGTCCATGGGTGAGTGATGGCTTAAAGTACAGAAATCATTATTGAAGGGGGCATTAACATTACCACTCCTATACTCAAATGCATTGGTCAGTCTAGCATTTTCCAACTCAACTTTCTTTTTTTTTTTTTTTTTCTCCTGAGACGGAGTCTCGCTGTGTCGTCTGGGCTGTAGTGCAGTGGCCGGATCTCAGCTCACTGCAAGCTCCGCCTCCCGGGTTTACGCCATTCTCCTGCCTCAGCCTCCCGAGTAGCTGGGACTACAGGCGCCAGCCACCTCGCCTGGTTAGCTTTTTGTATTTTTTTTTTTAGTAGAGACGGGGTTTCACCGTGTTAGCCAGGCTGGTCTCGAACTCCTGACCTCGTGATCCGCCCGTCTCGGCCTCCCAAAGTGCTGGGATTACAGGCTTGAGCCACCGCGCCCGGCCCCAACTCAACTTTCATAACCATTGCTTTTAGATTCCACTGGTTTAAATTTTTTTTAAATTTCTTGTCCCTACCTCCTGCCCAACTCCTTTGTTTGTGAATGGAGGCTCAAGCTTGGAATCTGGCATCTGTGGAGATTTGACATTGACAGGTACTGGGGTACAGACCCAAAACTAAAATTCAGAGGGGCAGATTATTTTATTTTTCAGCTGCCTTGATGGCTGAAGGTGGTAAACATGTCACTATGTTACAGCTAAAAAGGAAACTGAACACAAAGAAAAAAATGACACACCCAGTAACCCACTATTTAAAACATTCAAACATTCAAAAACCATGAACTGTGGCAATTTTTTTTGACCTTGTTTTTTCATAAAGATTAATGAGAGGTCTAACTGAATCTTCTTTCTTCTTTCTTTCTTTCTTTCTTTCTTTCTTTCTTTCTTTCTTTCTTTCTTTCTTTCTTTCTTTCTTTCTTTCTTCCTTCTTTCCTTCTTTCTTTCTCTCTTTCTCTCTTTCTCTCTTTCTTTCTTTCTTTCTTTCTTTCTTTCTTTCTTTCTCTTTCTTTCTTCTTTCTCCCTTTCTTCCTTTCTCTTTCTTTCTTTTCTTTCTTTCTTTCTCTCTTTCTTTCTTTTACTTTCTTTCTTTCTTTCTTTTTTATTCTTTCTTTCTTCTCTCTCTCTCCCCCCTCCCTCCTTCCTTCCTTCCTTTCTTCCTTCCTTCCTTCTTTCCTTCCTTCCTTCCTTCCTTCTTTCTATTTTAACTTGTATTGCTTAGGTAGATGCTGACACTAGAGTACTACCTTTCTTTACAACATAAACTATTTCCTGAGACATTTATAGAGTGAACCAAGTGGAAATGAGAATATACTCCTACTGATAAAAATTACTGTAGTCTGTTAACTTCTCCAAAAAATCAGCAATTTTGTAAAATTGTTTCATATCTATTTTTCTCTTTGTCTCTAGAAGCCAACGTTTAGAGAAGCCTTTCAAAATTTCTCAAGCTACAATGTAGTAGATGGTTTTCAAAATGCTAAAAATACCAAAATAGTACCCTGAATTTCAATGCTGTCTCCTCTACTGTAAGTTCCCAAGCCAATATTGTGACACTCTTGGAGGGGGCCCGGAGAGTGAGGATGAATGAAGAATGAAGCTTTTCTTTCACAGACAGTGGAACTGACCCCAATCATAATTTTCAGTTCCTAATAAGGAAAAGTGCAGGCAATTAAAATGGTCCCAAGTTAATTATTGTTGAAGCCAGCATTTTGTGTGTGTGTGTGTGTGTGTGTGTGTGTGTGTGTGTGTGTGTAGTTGGAAACTAAAAGGGTGGTACTAATGTACAAATAACAAGACATAGAGGAAGCTAAAAGAAGCCTAACCTTCCAGGTTGGCATTGAGGGGCAGGACTCAGCCATCCCCTTCTTTAAACAAGACAACAGTGGCTGCCTGTGCGGGTTCCTATGTTTGAGGAGTATGCTTCCTAAAGTCCACTATTGCTCTTTTGTTTTCTTAAGGGGAGCAGATGTATTGGGGCTAACCAGAAAGGAAAGGGGGAGAAAGGAAAATATACTTCTCAGTTAGAGAAAATTTGTGACTTAATATCTCAATGAATGTGAATTAAATTTCAATGGCAACTACATCCATAGTCATAGTAACTAAAAAAGGAGGAAAATTGTAGTTTCTGGACTGCCTGGATCAAAGACATCAGTGACAGCTCCCTGGGAGTTCTGAGAGTTGCTTCCTCAGCTCTCCTGTCTCCCCCACTTTTCCCCACCCCTGGGTTCTCACTCTTTGGCTTATTCGGAGGTGATATTAAGAAACCCATGTTTGAAGAACATGATCTCCAAAAAAGGCATTGCATTGTCTATTTGGAGACAGGCTCAGTTAAGAATCCTGGCTCTCCCACTTGCAAGCTGTGTGATATGGTCAAATCACTTAACCTTTCTGAGGTTCAGGGTGCTCGTCTGTGAAATAAGGACAGTATGACCCGTCATGTACTTTTTAGGGTGACTGTGAAGAAATACATAAATGCAAGTTTCTGGATTCTAGTTTTTCCCCAACCGCTTTCTAGCTGTGTGATTTCATGAAGTAACTAACTTATATGTCCCTTATATATGAATTTCCATCTTTGTAAAACTTACCCATCTCATATAGTCAGCAATAATAATATTCACCTCAATTAGTTTTTAAAGGTTAAAGGAGATGAAACACCCCTTGAAAATATTTGGCACGTAGTAAATGCTTAATAAATATTAGCTGTTATTATTAATATTAAATAACAAGTGTAAAGTGCCCAAGACTTGATGGAGAAAGTGTGTTCTATAAATGGTACACCTATTAGTTTGAAAGCTATAACTGTGTATATTTTGACAAATCTTCAGCTATTCAAGCTAAATACACAAATACACATCTCTAATTTTTTAATGTTTTACTAAAGTATAACACACATCCAGCAATCAGCAGATGTCGTAAGTATAAATATAATTATATTTAACCCTGTTTTTAGATGATTTTTAAAAGCTAGACACTTTCTCTGTGAGTCTGTCAATTAGAAGAAAGGAGATTAATTTATTGAATTAAAACACGGTTTTATTCAGATGAATTAGTCTGTTCTCACACTGCCATGAAGAAACACCCAAGACTGGGTAATTTATGAAGGATTTAATTGACTCACAGTTCCATGTGGCTAGGGAGGCCTCAAGGAACTTACATTCATGGCAGAAGGGGAAGCAAACATGTCCTTCCTCACATGGCAGCAGGAGAGAGAAGTGCAGAGCAAAGCGGGGGAAAAGTCCCTTATAAAACCATCAGATCTCATAAGAACTCACTCACTATCATGACAACAGTATGGGGGAAACCCCCTGCCCAATAATCTAATCACCTCCCATAAGGTCCCTCCCACAACACTTGGGGATTATGGAAACTATAATTCAAGATGAGATTTGGGTGGGGGCACAGCCAAACCATATCATCAGATATTTAAAAAAAAAAAAGAAATGCTACATTAAATATACACATTTTTTGGCAACAAACAGCATGCACTTTATTAATGTAATTACTTCATCTTAACTACACTCTAAAGATTCTTTGGAATCACCAGGACATTGGCAGTTGCTGCAAAGAAGAGGTGGTGACACTGATAAAAGTGCCTGGGAGTTTGACCTCTTTAGCACTCTTGATCTGGGATCTCAATTTTTTTCCCCTTAATTGATTACATCTTGCAGGGAGTTCAATAGCTTCGTTGAATGCACTTGACAGACAGATGTTTTGCATAAACATCTGTTTATGAAGCATAAACACCAACATCTCCTGGCTTTGAAAACCCTTTATTCTGAAAGCTTTGGCTGATTTCACCTATTACAAGCAAATGACAATACCTCTTAGCAACTCTTCTACCTAGCAGTTGACATGTTCATTTTGACAATGATTGTAAAATTCATTCTGATTTCCAAAACATCCAAATGTGAAAAAGCAGGAGTCTTAGAATTGAGAAGACATTATTTTAATACTTTGCGACATATCAAAAACAATACAGGTTATCTATGTGTAAAAAGACTGGATATTATAAGGGTGACTCTCTATTTGGCTTTGTAATTTGGGAACCAAACTGTAATAGGGGACAGAGATTTCAAGGGGGGAGTCTTAGATATTTTATCCAATGCAAATATCACCTCAAGATAACTTATCTTTCATATAATCGTCATCATTTTGAAGTGCCGACTCTGTGCCAGACACTGTGCTATGTATATTATCTCTTTTAGGCTTCAAAAAAATTGTATTAAAAAACTGGGGCTCAGAGAAATAATTGTTTCAGCTAACTCATCTGTGTGGAAGATCTTGAATTTGAATCCAAGACTGTCAGACTCAAAGCTTAGACTCTTTCAAGTACAATAACTTTCTCCAGTTATGTCATGTTAAGTATATTTAGTGTACTCAGAACACAAAGAATGACTCCAAAGATCTGTTAGAGGCCAGAGGAGGAGTAGTGTCACACACACACACACACACACACACACACACACACACACACAAATCCATTAGGCAGTTTCCCTAACAAAAGGGAAATTCAGTGATGGCTGAAGGTGCTAAACATGTCTTTATGTAACAGCTGTATAAAACATAAAAATCTCACTGGTGTAGACCATCAGAGGGAGGGTTGGATTGAATTAGTAGAAAGTATGAATTTTAAACTCATTTACATAATACAGATTTTCCTAATCCCTTATGGATTTCAAAATGGATTTCCATCCATTCTCTCATTTCATGATCATAACAACCTCTCCAACTAGTCAGAGTTGATATTATCAATCCAATTTTAGGTAAGAAAAATAAGGGCTGAAAAAGTTAAGTGCCTTGCCTATGGTCATAGAGCTATTTAGTGACAAACACACACCTTGTTACTCTGCAGGATGACCTAACAAATTCCTTCTGAATTGCCAGATAATTATTGGATAAGAATTATATGTATTCTTATATTAATTATTCATATATAAGGGATTGCCTGAAGTGCTCAAAGATGTATTTCAAATATTCCTCCTGTAATCTCATTTACATCATTCTTCTGCACTACTTAGCAAGACAGGGTTTGCTAAATGGAAGGAAAATTTCTGCCCAGGTCCCAATCAAGTTATTATAAATTCCAAATTAATAGGGTCTAAATAAACAAGAGCTTATTATGGAGCTAAAAGCTGATAATGTTATTTGTTTCTGATATCTTTTTTCATTTGCCTCAGCCTCAATTTAAGCATTTTATCTACTGCATTTTTTTTCTGTTGCCTCATTAGAGAAACAGGGCAAGAGAGGCATAGAAGGAAAGAATCACTTGCATGTGAATAAAATTAATAACCTAAAATTATAGAAGGGGTGAAGAGGCATCTTTTTGGTAATCTATCATAATGTTTAGTAACAGCAATTTGCAGTAATGAAATAACTAATCTTTACTTCTCCTGGGTATGTGTTATATTTATCGGCTTATGCTTTACTTACATTTTTTTTATTACTCCATTTCCTAAATTATTTAAACTTACAAGGCAACCTCTAACTTATTAATGATAAGACAGGCTTCGGAAATGAGAATCATGCAAATAATGATTTCATTTTTTACCCGTGTTTTTAAGGGACTGAGATATCTTTGTCATTTATCTGGGATTTATAGGGACCAAAAAGCTGGACATCATTCACCACCGGGGACAGGTAACCCAGCTTGAACTCTAAGGACCATGAGGACTCACCTCTATAAAATAAACTTCAGATAAATAGCATCTGGGTGGAAAGTTGGTTTTCCTTGTGCTGGGTTTCCTTATGCTTTTAAAAGAACCCTAAGGGATGCAGATGAGTGAGAGACAGTCCCGTAGCATGAAAGGCCCAGTGCTCTTAGAGATACTTCTTCCATGGTTAAAATGATTAAAATGAATTTTTTGTTTGCCAGGTGCAAGGAATAAACACTCTTGGATTCTCTCTGTTCTGTCGTTTTCCCTCTAATCTACAAACAC
Organism: Rhinopithecus roxellana; assembly: GCF_007565055.1. Lineage (NCBI taxonomy): Eukaryota > Metazoa > Chordata > Mammalia > Primates > Cercopithecidae > Rhinopithecus > Rhinopithecus roxellana. Next base: position 54,167,333 of record NC_044551.1, on the reverse strand, counting down.
ACTACAAAGGCTCCTCTGTTCCTTCCCTCAATCACATTTCTCATTCAGACATCCTTCCTGTTTGGGGTTCTGTTTCTTACTTCCATTTGGTTCTTTGCTTTCCTGTATGGGCTTCCAAGTTTGTTTGTTTTCAGGTTTCTCACATTTTTCTATTTTTGAATTGTTCCTTTCTGCAGCACAACCTGTATGTGTCGCTCCTTTTTCATTTTGCTCCCTGTCTATTGTGTACCTGGTATTATTCGTCATCTTTGCTTCTATTTACTTCCCTCCTCCTAGCTCTTATTTCTTTATCTCTGGCCCCTTACTTCCTCTCCTCGATTCTCCTGTTCCCATCCCCATGCCCTTTGACCAAGTATCCTCTCCCCACCCCTACTTAAAGCAACTGAAGAAACACTCCCAACTAGAATGGAGTAAGACTGCAAAGAATAGAAAGGTGGCAGAGTGAACCTGGGAAGGGCGTGCTAGCCGTGTTAACGACTTCCCCATCCTCTGCTGGCCTCCTCCTCTGTCTGCGTGTGCCTTGCAAGGGAAAGACAGCACAAAGGAAGGGAGAAGGAGGAAATGAAGGTGAGGGCTCAGGGCACAGGGACTGCCAAGCTGTTCTTTAAATACTACCCACTCAGCGTTTGTCTTGGGAACTCTACAGAACAAGTTTATATTTCAAGCACAGAGCAACTCAAATCAGCTTCCCTGAAACTGGGGTCCAAATGCTCTTGAAACAAAACTGCAGGGCAGTATAGTCAGAATGTTTCCACTTGACCCTAGATTGCTCTAAAACTACTCGTGGGAGAGTGCTAACACCGACCTCCAGAACAAACATCTTACTTCTCATGGTTGCCTATGACCTAGCCTCACCCTTGGCATTTTTTAATTTTAAAAATATTTCCAGATATGTTTATAAATAAATCACACATTTTAGAACCACCTTGCTGCCACTCTGTACTGCACAGGAAAAATCTGTGACAGTTCACCCTGTGGAAATTTTGCTTCTCTCTCACCCTTCAGAAAACAAAAAAAGAAAAAAGCATAATAAGTATTTAAAAGCCAGATGAACAAGGAGCTCTCAGAAAAACAATTTTACCAGCCCAGTCATAGTAAGAAGACCAAATGTACAAACAACTTGACCTTTCCTCCTTTCCCTCCCATGCCTGGGCAGCTTCTGAAGCACCATGCAGTTCCTGTTTGGGGACAGTGGGACCCAGGAGTGGCTCCTCTCACCTGGAGTGCTGCTGAGGAAGGATGATGACATCGCTGACTCCGTTTTTTCCTTCTTCAGGCAGGTGTCCGTTTGTTGATTTCGAAACTGAGTCCCAGGGAAAACACCTAGCTATTCACATTCTTCAAAACAACAACAAACCTGCACTTTTGTAAATGGTTTTAATTTTGACAAAAGAAGGCCTTTTTCTAAGGTGACATGAACAGGGGAAATTACCTCCAATTTGTAACATTATTTTCGAGCATCCTGTGTGATGTCAGTTATCCCTCCCCTCCTACCCTGGCTTATTCTTTAGATGAAAGGGAGTGGAGCTGGGTCTTAGGAGCTACTGAAGGAAGGACAACAAAAGCTCCGTCATGACGCTTGTGTCTGACCCTGCTCTGATGGAGGGTGGGTCTGTGTAAGGACCGCACCTTCCTGCAAAGGCAGCTTTCAGGCCTCAGGCTCTGCCCACTCAGGGCTGCCTTCATGTGGGGACTTCGTGGTCCACGTGGGTCCTCTCTTCAACAATATCTGCTTATTTTTGTTTTTATTTCCTCGCTTCCAAAAAAAGGATGAGCTAAAAACTGATTCCATAGAATAGAATGATACACACACACAGAGTTAGGAATAAATTATATTCCCACAAGCATAAGCAAAAATTACGTGCTGGGACTCTAGTTTTAGTGCTCATTTTTACTCTCTAAAGAAGCCTTGAAATAAAACAAAAAGAAGAAACAAAAATAAAACACAAGAAAAAAAATCCACGACGAGATGGGGTCCAGTTAATGGCATTCTTGAGTTTTTCTGTTTCTGTTGGTTTGAGACGTTGCTGGCCTCTGATTCGTACCTTCCAGGGCTGGCGTAGAAGGGTCATTGCCTGGCTGCTGGGCTTAGAACTCTCATCCCCTTTGAGGAGCTGTGTTACTCCTCCTGTAACTGTCTTTGCGTCTACTGGGTAACAGATAGGGCTTGAGCCGCTATGCACAGTGTTAGCTCCTGCACAGAGCCAAGCAATGGTCTAGGTTAGGATAGCACCCTCCCTGCTGTCATGGGCAGGGCTCTGGGCCTCTCCCCTCTGCCCTGCCGCTGAAGGAGGGGTTTAACCTGCTGTCTGCACTCTGCAGGAAGGGAACCACCTCCAGGCTGAGTGTTTTCAGTAAAAACCCACCCTTGCAATGGAGAAGCCATGAGCTCCTGTTATGTGTGTCATCGCACAAACATCCCGTACTGAAATAAGCTGAGATTTTACTCTTACTCCACTTTCTGACCATTGTTAAGAACTATGACTTTAGTAGATGTATTAGTTCCCTAGGACTGCCATAAGAAAAGTCTCACAAAATGGGTGCAGACCTATGTGATAAAAATGTATTGTCTCACAGTTCTGGAGGTCAGAGGTCCAAAATGAAGATGTTGTCACAGCCATGCTCCCGCTGAAGGTGCTGGGGAGGGGGCCATTAGAACCGCCCCCCGTCCAGCTTCCTGCAGCCTCAGGGGCTCCTGGGCTTAGCTGCCTCCCTCCAATCCTCCATCTTCACATGGCCTTCTTCCTGTTTCTTTGTATCTTCTTCCCTCTGTGTGGGTCTGTCTTTGTATACAAATTTCCCCTTTTCATAAGGACACCAGTCTTACTGGATTAGGGCCCACCCTAATGACCTCACTTGAACTCGGTTAAATGTGCAAAGACCCTGTTTCCAAATAAGACCACATTCTGAGGAATGGGAGTTAGGACTTCAATATATCTTTTTGGGGGGAACACAATTCTGCAAATAACCATCATCTACCTTGTCATTTAAATATTTTCTCAACTTACAAAAAATTATCTTGTTTTGTGAATCAGCACAAGGAATGTTCTGTAACTAGAGTAATAACGAATGAGACTCAAACAAATGGCAAAGAAGAACTGCTTGAGAGCTTAGTAGTGGCCTGAGCTTTAGGAACTGCTGTTCGGCCACTTCCCCTGTGTGTATCTGCTCAAGCCTCTTCTTCTGGTTTCCCCAGCAAACTGGGAATCTGATTTATACTGAGATTTAACTCATTTAACTGAGATTTCAGCACTGGGACACATCTGAGCTGCCTTTAAAAAATTTATTTTATTTAATTTTTACTGTAATAGTGGCTCTCAACAGTAACAACAACAACAACAACAAAACCCAACAACTTTTCATTATCTGTGAAGGAGGGGAGATGCTAGAACATATATTAATATGTCAATAGGGATAATACTGGTTGCCCAGTACCATTTATACCTATTGTTGTACAGTCATGATGAAAACCTTAAAGTGATATTCAGGGGTCTTTGAGATCTTGATATGAAAAATAATTGAAAAGAATTTTTAGAATTGGGTTGTCATAGCAGTTTCTTAATAATGTCAGAGCATATTAGGGTTAATGAACATCTTGGGTTCTCCTGATTTCCTAGGCAATATTCATAACGAACCCATGATTTAAGCCTTACCCTCCAGGGCTTACGCATTGGTTAATCATCTTTCATTTTCATAGCATACCTTCTGCCCCCACAGATTCTCATAGCAGCCTCTACAGTTAAGAGAAATAGATATAATGAGCAAATGAGAAAAATGAGGAGGCTCAAAGAGTGGAGGAACCTCACAGATGGTCCCTGGGAGTGCCAGGGCCTGCTTCTGCAGCTCATGGTTCCTTTCATTTCAGCTGGCTGCTGGCTCCTGTTACCAATCCATGGTGCTCTAAAAGGTGCTGATTTCATTTACAGGTTAGGCTAGTTTTCAGCGTCCTGTTTGAACATTCTGTTTTTGATTTTTATTTTCCAGTTTTTCTAGTTGGGTAAGACTCAGGTAGGTAAACTGGATCCTAGGAGAGATTTCTCACCTATCGCACTCTGAACTATCAAGACTTCCCTGCAGGTGGGATTTAAAAGGGAAATGAGTGAGAGTAAGCCTGGAAGAGCCAGGTGAGAGATGGAGACCAACCCTTGTTTTTGCATAGGGCAGACAGGAGTGCTTCATGCAAATGGAAGTGGGCGCCTGAGGGCTGTATAGTCTTTCTTCTGAGTTTTCCTCCCAGTCAGAAAAATGTATGTTTTCCTTTCTGATAATTTACTAGCGGTGTACAAAATTAGCTCAGTAATTTTTTTTTTTTTTTTTTTAATTCAAACAGGGTTTCGCCATGTTGCCCAGGCTGGCCTCAAACTCCTGAGCTCAAGCGATCCACCTGCCTCAGTCTCCCAAAGTGCTGGGATTACAGGCATGAGCCACAGTGCCCGACCCACTATACAAAGTTAATGAGTACAGAGAAAGTAAATGTTTCTGCAGTGTCAACATTTTTCCACCTCTGTCTAAGGGTTAGCCGCATTGATAGTTTAGATATATCCTTCCAAGCTTTTCTTGTTTTGTTTTGTTTCATTTTGTTTTGTTTTGAGACAGAATCTGGCTCTGTCACCCAGGCTGGAGTGCAGTGGCTTGATTTCGGCTCACTAAAATCTCTGCCTCCTGGGTCCAAGCCATTCTTGCTTCCTGAATAGCTGGAATTACAGGCACATGCCACCATGCCAGGTTAATATTTGTATTTTCAGTAGAGACAGGGTTTCACCATGTTAGCAGGCTGGTCTTGAACTCCTGACCTCAAGTGAGCCACCTGCCTTGGCCTCCCAAAGTGCTGGGATTACAGGCTTGAGCCACCACACCCAGCCCTTCAGGTTTTTTAATACAAACACTATATTGGTCTACATCTGTGTTTATATATAAATGAAATCATTAACATAATGGAATGGCATAACATTCTGGTCATTCTGCACCAGCTCTTTCTCTTCTTATATTGTAGATATTTTCCATGTCAACTAACTACAATGATGTAATCTATTTATATTTTTTATAAAAACACATTTTATGTTTTAAAATAAAGTAGCCCTTGCACAGAATCAAATCATACACAAAGGTATAAAATAAAGAGTAGAAATCTTCCATCGTTTACTTCTAGTTCTTTTCTTGAAGTAATCACTGTAATTCCTGTAATAGTTTATCGTATGTCCTTCCAGAAAACATAATTACTAATATCTCTGAATATGTACACATGGATAACTTTTATTCTGCTCTGTCCCTTGGTTTATGTAATACATTTTAAAATTTTAAGGAATCGAGACATACCTAATTCTTTTTAACAGATGTGTAGTATTCCCTTACGTGACTACACCATTATTTAACCAGTTTTCTATTAATGGACATTTTATTTTAAACTTTTGTGCTAGAACAAACATCCTTATACATAAATCTCTGTATACAGAATAAAAGTTTGGTGTTCATTCCTCCATATTCTCGTCAGCCATGGGCACAAGCACTTTATTTATGTTCTACAAAATCCTTTGCCAATTTGATAGGTGATAACTTTGTTTTAACTTTCATTTATTTGATTATTAAGAAAACTGTTTTATATGATTTGTTGCCCTGAATTGCCTGTTCATGACTTTTGCCTGTGTGTCTATTGCAATGTTTACCTTTTTCTTATTGATTTATAAAAAAAGGTTTGTATTGTTATATGAGAGCATGGACACAGAACTCCAGTTCTGTATCTAAGATTTTAAAAAGCAATTACTTTTTACGTTTTCATAATTCTCTAATAAACTCCACAGAGACCAGACTAAAGTTTATATTTGTTAAAGCAGATTTTCCTAGTGAAGTGTAAATCTTGTAAAAACTTGAAAAAGGAAAGATACAGGAGAACAGAATCACTGGTTTTCTAGTGTCCCTTACCATCTGAGGAACACTTTTAGGGAGATGGTAAATTTGCTAAGGAAATCATTCTTACCTATTTAATACACATTCCTCATTAGCAACTCTGTTATCCAATTTTAAACTTAAGCTAGACCTAAATAAAAGTAATAAAAACTGTGTTTTAATAATTCCAAATGACTTTCAATCCTTCTGATTCTTCCTCAGTCCAAATTACTGAAGTTTTCTCATAATACTTAAAAACAAGCCCATTTACAGAGCCAGTGACATCATGATGATCAAGACTGCATTCATTTTCTCCTTCACACATTTTCCTACTGGATGAGTGGCTTCCTTGTTTAAACATGGAATTCACTCATCATCAAATGGATTTCATCCAGACACAAAATATGAAAAAATGAACTCATGGGAAATGACCCTTGAAATTCACACCACCCTCAAGGCTTGAAAGGATTTTCTATTTCAACAACTTTAGATGAGCCATAATAATAAGACATAAACTACTGCCTATAATCCCAGCACTTTGGGAGGCCAAGGCGGGCAGATCACGAGGTGAGGGATCGGGACCATCCTGGCTAACATGGTGAAACCCCGTCTCTACTAAAAATACAAAAAATTAGCCGGGCGTGGTGGCGGGCGCCTGTAGTCCCAGCTACTCGGGAGGCTGAGGCAGGAGAATGGCGTGAACCTGGGAGGCAGAGCTTACAGTGAGATGAGATCACACCACTGCACTCCAGCCTGGGCCAGAGAGCAAGACTCCGTCTCAAAACAAACAAACAAACCATAAAATACTACACAAAGATTAGAAAATCAGAAGTCACATAACTCATAGTTCTTCCCAAGTCTTGTTTTTCTTGAGCTAACTCATTCTCAGCACTTGCAGTCAGTCTAGCCAGCCTCTGTTCTCTGTGCTTCCAGAACACTCTATGCATGTCTCTTTTATCACATACTATACAATTTTGGAATTATATGGGATGTATCTTCTCCCCAACTTGATCGCTAACTCTGCAGGTCAAAGGCCACATCTTGTTCATCTTTATGAACCTGCTAGATCTCACAATACCTGATACTTAGTGGGCTCTCAGTAATTACTTGTTTTGTTGTGTTATTGTTACTATTTTGAACTGTATGGAGAATCATTTGGACCCCGTTTTTGCTCACCTGTGACAAAGACAGCTGATTGCCACTTAGCCACACCTTCCCTTCTCCCCCTTCTCCACCTTGCTTGTGGAGCCTTGATTTTGTTTGAAGGCCATGTGCTCAGGAAACAACTCCCCTTGCCAGGCTGGGTGGGGACATGAAGGGTTATTAGTCCAGACAGTCTTGGCAGACTCATGACTTTGGCCTGTGGCCCAATCTTAGCCAAGGAGGTCTGACTGTAAGCCACCTAGGGAACTTTGGGAAAAGACTTTTCTTATAGTACAGAGAGACTCATAGGAGGAGACCCTCTCTTTTCACTGGGCATTGTAGTATTGCACAGGATGTCTGGAACTGTTGCAGACAGACATCTTGCAACATGAGTGGGGGACATCCCCAACCTACTAGAGACTGTAGAAAGAGCCTTGGTTGTTTGCTTGGGCTGGAGACACTCTGCCTGAGACTTTCATTTTGAGAGACAATTAATCCCTAGTTGAATCCTATACACTTTAATAAAGGCGGGGGAAACCAGAGAGGATTCAGGAGTCCTCTACTAGGAGGAACAGAATGAAACTAGAAAGTTAAAAGGAATCAGGTTGCTGGGTGCAGTGGTTCCCGCTTGTAATCCCCGCACTTTGGGAAGCTGAGCAGGGAGGATCACTTGAGTCCAGGAGTCGGACAGTAGCCTAGGCAATGTAGCTAGACTCTGTCTCTACCAAAAAAAAATTTTTTTAATAAATAAAAAAAATAGCCTGGCGTGGTGGCATGTGTCTGTAGTACCAGCTACTCGGAAGGCTGAAGTGCGAGGATTGCTTGAACTGGGGAGGTGGAGGCTGCGGTATTCTTATGGCTTATCTAAAGTTGATGAAAGAGAAAATCATGCCCCTACACTCAGCTTGAGTAACAGAATGAGACCTTGTCTCAAAAAAAAAAAAAAAAAAAAAAAAAAAAAGGCATCAGAAGTTTTACCTTATGGTAGAGAAGCCTATGAAAGACCTTTGTTGCTGTTTCCAGGCTCCTGGAGAGTTTTATGGGAGGAGTGTCAAACTGTTATTCTACAAGATTTCTCAAGACCTAAGTGAAAGAGGAAATGGAATTAAAGCAGGAGAGACTCTGGCCAGATTTAAGGGAGAATTTGCCTGTAAGAATGATCAAATAATGACATGGGCTACTGAGAGTGAGATTCTGTCCCTTTGGAAGAGGACAAGAAAGGGCAAGTGTAAGTCCTTGAGCAGTTTATTATTCACCTACTTAATGGCAATGGGAATAACCAAATGGCTACTTGAAGTTTGTAATCTTATGCTCATCTGGGGAAGAGAAGCTACTGAAACTTAAGTAGATGAGGAATCAGCTACAGACTTCCGAAAGTATCCATTAGGTGATAAGTTTGATCTGACAAAGCTGGAAATACCTGTTTTAGCTCTATCAGGCCAACATGTCAGCCCAACATCCAGTTTATAATTTACGTTAAACACACACTACTTTATCAGAGTTTTGTGATTAGTCACATACCCAGAACAAGGACATTGCATGAGAAATGTAGCCTCAGGGAAGGTGGCTGATTATGTCTGGGGTGCTTATTAGTAGGGCTGATCCTAATCTGAATCCACTTTTCCATGGAAGAATGTAAAAATGAGTATTAGATATGGTCAGTCTCTCTGACCATGTAAAAACTCTATACACAGTATGCAAGTCACCAAGCAGCCCGGTGTGGAGCAGCTCTGCTTCACAGCCAGTGGTTCCTGTGTCCAAGACCCAGATTAAAGGAACGACTCAAATGCTACTGCAAGTTGATTTTACTAGCTGTGAAATTATGGTACTGGGTCATCATTAACCTGAGTAATGACTACCTCTCCTCTTACAACCAAATTTTTTCTTTTTAATTTATGTTACAACCAATTTTATATAAAAACTATTATTAGCAAGACTTTCTCATTAATCCCAGAGGTGAATGTAAATACAATAAAGGCATCTGAAAACCTCTGAAAAGTTCCATTCTTGTTGATTTGATTATGCATACACCACTTCATTTGATTGAGATTGCCCCAGGACATTTCTTTTCCTTCTAAAATTTGCAGGACAGCTCTTAAAATGCAGCCCCTGCGTTGAAACATAGCACTCTCACAAATCAGCAAGTCCTCTTTCAGCAACATCAGGCACGTTTCTATTGCAGCATTTACTGAACAGCGTGAGCTGGCCCCCTCCAGCCCCCTGCTCCTCTTCTTTAGCGTGGATTCTCCAGCTCCTGTCCTCTCTTTTTCTTTCGCCTTGTTTCTGAGAATCTCACCATGCCCCACCTGATTGTCTGCAACACAAGGGCACACGCTCCCTGCCCTGACAGCACAGAGAGCCTTGAAACACCTCTCCACATTAGAGGCATTCAAAAGACCTTCTCTACAATGGATGAGCAACCTTAGGGAAGCAGAGTCTGGGGTCCCAGGCTGTCCATCCCTTCCCTTTACACCCCCTGCCCTGTACCTGCTTTGAGGCTTGCAGCGGGCAGTGGGGAAACCTGTGGATTTAGGTGGTGCCAGTGAGGCTCTGGTTATTTGGGTCCTCATTCTCTCCCTTAGCTCATGAAGTCACAGCTTAGAACAATCCTGTAAGTAGGATGCTGGCACCTCAAGTCTTGGCTTAGAAGTCACCCAGACCTTGTAACAAACCCTATGCTGCCACCTAATACCAGTGTGTCTTTGAGCAAGGTATTTCATCTCTAAGAGCCTGTTTCCTATAAAATAAAGGCAAAAATACCTACTTCCCACATTGTTATAAGGGTTAAATGACAGACATAAAGAAAGTATTTATTTAATACTCAGTATCATTATAGAGAAGCAAATGCCCCCTTTTAATAGCAATAATTGACTTCTAAATTCCTGCATTCAGAAAATAGCAATAGAAAGCATTTGCCACCTGCACCCAAGTTATTTCCTTTAAAAGCACCTAGGACATGGCAAAATAGCTGCAGAGCCAAAGGCCTTCATCCTGGGGTGACTGGAGAATGGACTACCTTTTCCTAGAGCGATAGAGGCTCAGCAACATTGCATGTAGCACATGCCTCCCTGGGACACCAGGAAGGTTAATGAGATAACATCTAGATGGAAAGTGCTGAATGTGCTAAATATTACCAGGTTGCAATTTCTGGAGCAAGCTCTCCTTTGTCGAGCACACGTGGCTCTGAAAGAGAAGGTATAGCAGGTGAGGTGTAATTTAGGTGAGTCAAACACACCTTCTCCCCAGGCACACTTCAGCTTTTCAGCAATATTGAGAGCCCCAGAAAAGGAAAGGGCTTCAAGTCTCTACTGCTCTGCCTGCAGTTCAACGGGTTAAATTCCTGGATTTAGAGTGCTATCCTGTCATGTTTCTGCAGAGTATCCTAGAGGCCACTGACTACACAGTTGTGAGGGACCTGTTCATCAGCCCTGTGACCTGGGGTGAACTGTGACACCTGGGTGAGTCTTGGTTTCCTTGCCTGGAAAATAGAGATGACAACTCCTACCTATTTCACACAGTTGTGAGGCTACAAAGCAAAAGTGCTTTGAAAATTGTAATGCATATTAATGTGAACGATTAGATGCCACTTTCTATTCCCTCACGTCTTAGCTGACCATAACTGATGTTAAGTTTCTGACTCTATTTGCATGGTACCAAATATGTATGGTATACCGCAAAGTCTAGTTGAATTTCCACAAGGCTGAATTATGGATTAGGCACAGTGAGGAAAGGTGGTACTATTGGTTCTATTCTTAAGGACCAGCTTGTCCATGGCCCGGTGCTTACAGTTTGTGGATCCATTAAGCCATGCTGTTATACAGAAATAGTATTAGCTTTGATTTATGTCGTTCTTGGAATTTTTCAAAACACTTCCACATGCTATTATCCCAGTCCCATTTAGTGTCTATCTCTAGGTGTCTGTTTCTCCCAGATTAGTCTTTTGGGATAACAGCTTTTCTCCTTGCTGTTTTCCAGCACATTGTCCCTGGAAGAGGCAAAAGCCCAGGGCTTCAAGATGCCAGGGCTTCAAGGAACCAAGGCATGACCTCAAGAGATCTGCCAGAGGTGGCCTCGGTGGCAGCAGTCATTGAAGAAAGGAAGACAGCTGCCCAGCCAATCTGACGGACCATACACAGACAGCCCTGTTCCCAGGGAGACAAGTGTCTCTCCACAACCCGCGGCCACCACGGCGGCTTCAGGAAAGGCTCCCACATTCCCAGAGCCTCTGCTGCAGCTCACTGACAAATCAGCCCCTCAATAATCTTATTGTATATTTTCAAAATAATTCTCAGTAATGCCCCAAGAATGTCTGAACTTCTGTGTGAACTCGCTAGTTTGCATATTTTTCAGCTTATTAGCGGGAACTCCGATAGACAAGGCCCATGACCTTGCTTTTCCATGGACCTCTTGGCTGGGGTGCAAGGGCAGCCTCTCCTGCTGGTGAACTTGCAGTGCCCTTCTGTCTTGTTCTGATTCTCTCTCACACTGGTCCCAGCCTCTTTCTTCCCTTGCCCTCTTCATAGCCAACATTAAGAAATGAATCACTTGGCTTCCACAAGATTCAGGTTCTGAATTTTCATGAAGCAAGATTCTGGAAAAAGGAGAGAGCAGAGATAGTGTTGCCTTTGATGACCTGTTTACCCCAAACCCAGCGCCGCTGGGAAGGGAGCACTCAGCTTCTGATTTCAGGATGACTGCACGCGACCGCAGTTCTAATACAGCTTGCCATTCCTAAATCCCTGAGACATCACAGGCCCAGCCAGATGTGATGTGGCCTGGCCTAATCCTTCAGTGCAATGCAAGGGAGAGTGGAAGTTAAACCTTAATTAAAAACAAGATCGGATACTGCAAAATTACTGTTTTAAAACTGCTTTGAATGGGCTTATTTGGGAGTGTATTCAAGTGTATGGATATGCAGATTCAGGAGACACTGTTTTCTTGTTCCCTTAGATTCAGCTAATTATATAGAATCATAAAGAAGACAAATATCAGACTTCATAGCTGTAGGATAAGCTGCTCTCCAATACCTCCATCCAGGCTTTAGCTATACATATTGTGATATATTTTGATTGCATATGCCAATGCTTCTCTGTGGATTTCCAGTTACATGTAAAATAACCTCAGAGTTAGGGTCCTGCAACAAAGACAAGGGGCCACACTGGTAAATACATTTTAAAATAGTTCCCAATTTTTTGCTTAAGTCATCCAGTCACTTCTATATTCTTTTTTTTCCCCGAGAAACCTTCCCTGATTACTATCAAAGTTGAGTCTTTTCTCCAAAACTCCTATTAGATCTATGTAAGATTTTATAAACTCTCTTGGTTTCCCTTTTATACTTTTCTGTTGCTTCTCTGTTCAACCTTATGAATAATTTTTACCAGTTTTTTAAATTTTTTTAAGAGACAAGGTCTCACTCTGTTGCCCAGGCAAGAGTTCAGCAGCGCAGTCATAGCTCACTACAGCCTTGAACTCCTGGGCTCAAGCAATCCTCCTGCCTCAACCTTCTAAGTAGCTGGGACCACAGGCATGCATCACCATGTCCCACTAATTTTTTTTAAAAAAAGTATTTTGTAGAGACCAGGTCACCCTTTGTTACCCAGGCTGGTCTCGAACTCCTGGCTTCAAGCAATCCCCACACCTCAGTTTCCCAAAGTACTGGACTTACAGACATAAGCCACTTCACCTGACTCCTCCTTCTCCTTCTTCTTATTCTTTTTGACTGTGCCTAATCTGTTTAACCAGTCTATTAGAATTTTTATTTCAATTACAACTTTTTTATTTTTATAAATTCTATTTGTTTTGAAATTTGTAAGATTATTACTTTTAGTCCTTTCTCCTTATATAATTTTAATCCCCTCTATTATTCTTTTTGCCAATTAAACTCACATATTTCATTCGGGACATAGGCATGGGCAAAGGTTTCATGATGAAAACATCAAAGCAATTGCAACAAAAGCAAAAATTGACACATATGATTTAATTAAACTAAAGAGCTGCTGCACAGCAAAAGAAACCATCATCAGAGTGAACAGACACAACCTATAGAATGGGAGAAAACTTTTGCCATCTATCCATCTGACAAAGGTCTAATATCCAGAATCTACAAGGAACTTAAACAAATTTATAAGAAAAAACAAACTACCCCATTAAAAAGTGGGCAAAAAACATGAGCAGACACTTCTCAAAAGAAGACATTTATGCATCCAACAAACATGAAAAAAAACTCAACATCACTGATCATTAGAGAAACTCAAATCAAAACAACAATGAGATACCATCTCACACCAGTCAGAATGGCAACTATTAAAAAGTCAAGAGGCCAGGTGCAGTGGCTGATGCCTGTAATCCCAACACTTTGGGAGGCTGAGACGAGCAGATCACTTGAGGTCAGGAGTTCAAGACCAGCCTGGCCAACATGGTGAAACCCTGTGTCTACTAAAAATACAAAAATTAGCTGGGCACAGTGGTGCATGCCTGTGGTCCTAGCTACTTGGTAAGCTGAGGCAGGAGAATCGCTTGAATTCAGAAGACAGAGGTTGCAGTGAGTTGAGATTGTGCCACTACACTCCAACCTGGGCAACACAGTGAAATGCTGTCTAAATAAATAAATAAATAAATAAATACATAGTAAAGAAACGACAGATGCTGGCAAGGCTATGGAGAAATGGGAACGCTTTCTATACTGTTGTTGCAAATATACATTAGTTCAGCCATTGTGGAAGACAGTGTGGTGATTCCTCAAAGACCTAGAACCAGAAATACCATTTGACCTAGCAATCCCATTACTGGGTATATACCCAAAGGAATAGAAATCATTTTATTAAGAGGTACATGCATGTGTGTATTTACTGCAGCACTATTCACAATACCAGACATGGAACCAACATAAATGCCCATCAATAATAGACTGGATAAAGAAAATGTGGTACATATACACCATAGAATACTATGCAACCATAAAAAGGAATGCGATCATATTCTTTGCAAGGACATGGATGAAGCTGGAAGCCATTATCCTCAACAAACTAACACAGGAACAAAAAACCAAACACTGAGTGTTCTCACTTATAAGTGGGAGCTGAACAATGAGAACACATGGACACAGGGAGAGGAACAACACACACTGCAGCCTATCAGAGGGTGCTGGGAGAGGGAGAGCGTCAGGATAAATAGCTAATGCATGTGGGGCTTAATACATAGGTGATGGGTTGATAGGTGTAGCAAACCACTACAGCACATGTTTACCTATGTAACAAGTCTGCACATCTTGCACATGTATCCTGGAACTTAAAATCAAAAAATAAAATAAAATAACATGACTATGAAAAAAAACTCATATATTTTATGTTTCATGGTAATTATAATATCTAATGTCATTGTTGGTTTGATCCTTCTATTTGGTTTCTTGGCTATCCCCCATGGTGTCTTAACTGCTTGTGTGTCTTATGAGTTTTGAAGGTCAGACCACAACCTTTGGTGCTCAATTGTGGGAATTTTTTGAGGCCTGATTTGAAGGTGGATTCCTCCAGAGAAGATTGTGTTTGTTTCTGCCATATACCTGAAAGCAACTAAAACTTGAAATCAGCTTAAAATAAGCATTTCAGCTTGAGGTTTTTTTGGTCCTCACAGATAGTATGCATTTTGGACCTCAAGTTCCTGTGCAGGTTTGCTTGTGGTTATACATTTTCAGGGAAGATTTTTTTTCCTTTCCACTCAGCACAATGGTGAAGACAAGGAAGTTTCCTTGCTATCTCTATCTGTGGAGTGGACTTACCTCTTGTTCACCTTCACACTGAAAGTGCTTCCTTTTGGGGACCTAGCTTTACATGGGGATCTCGTATTAGACTTCACCTTGGTTGGGCCCTGGGGTTGTTCTCCTGTCCCTTTCACCCCATGCCAACATCAAAACCTAAGATCATTGTCAGCAAGGATCTTACAGATGCCTCCATGGAAAAGGCTACATTCAGGTAAGCACTCCCACCTCTCAGGATTCCTGCTTTCATTTTATTTGCCTCTGATATTTTTTACTCTTCTGTCAGCTCAATGGTGCATTCAAAAAATTATTTTTATTTATTTATTTATTTTTTTGAGACAGAGTCTCACTCTGTAGCCCAGGCTGGAGTGCAGTGGTGTGATCTCGTCTCACTGCAATCTCTGCCTTCCAGGTTCATGCCATTCTCCTGCCTCAGCCTCCCGAGTAGCTGCGACTACAGGCATCCGCCACCACACCTGGCTAATTTTTCTTGTATTTTTTAGTAGAGACGGGGTTTCACCGTGTTAGCCAGGATGGTCTCGATCTCCTGAGCTCGTGATCTGCCTGCCTCGGCCTCCTGAAGTGCTGGGATTACAGGCTTGAGCCACTGCACGCGGTCTTTTTTTCTTTTTTTTTTTGAGACAGGATCTCACTCCATTGTCCAGGCTTGAGTGCAGTGGCCCTATCTTGGCTCACTGCAACATCTGCTTCCTGGATTCAAGCGATTCTCTAGCCTCAGCCTCCTCAGAAGCTGAGATTACAGGCACCCTCCACCATGCCTGGCTAATTTTTGTAATTTTAGTAGAGACGAAGTTTCACCATGTTGACCATGCTAGTCTCGAACTCCTGACCTCAAGTGATCCACCCGCCTCGGCCTCCCAAAGTGCTGGGATTGCAAGCATGAGCCACCACACCTGGCCAAAAATAATTCTGAATTCTGACATTTTATTTAGCATTTTTAGTTGTTTCCAGTGGAGGGCTGTTCAGAGTATCTATTGCCATACTGAAGTGAACAGGAGTCCTAATATGTTACTTGTTGTTCGAATTGTTTCATATTTTAAAAAATAACAATTCTAAGAAGTACTCTTGGAAGAAAATAAACAAACAAACAAGAACATTAAGTTAGGACGGTGAGATTATTGGTAAGCATTCCTTGCCCCCCATTTTTCCATACTATACATGGAAAAAATTTACTGTTGGTAATCAAAAGTGTCTTTAGGATCACATCTAAAATAATAGCTTATTTCCATAAACTGAAGTGTCAAGTAATTCTTAACTTATTTCAACAAAGTAAATCTAGAAAGGAAGTATAGATTGAAAAAGACCCCAAAGTGGGTAACATTGAGTATTATAAATGCAGTAAAACCACTACTCAAGTGTAGTAAAAGCACTACCCAACTTGAAAATATATAAAATAATCTTATGTAGAACCTGCTCTGGAAGAGCTGGATACCTATTTTCCTCTTAAAAAACCAGTAAATGATGTTTCCAGTAAAAACATCTCAGGAAGATTAAACTTTAATAGTTGCTCATTAAATTACATGATTCTTTAACGTCTCTTTTTGAATCTCTTAAAATACATAAAACTGACTTTTGAGGATTTTGTAAGTAAATATTTCAAGCTCATATCACATTGAGTATGGCATCTCAGTCTCCTGAATACTTGTGGATGAGCAAACGTGATGGTACCCAACCCTACCAACAGCTCCCAGTGAAGACCACACAGTGAGTGTTTTATGATGCTTGTTCATACCGCTCCTGACCTCATTATTTCACATTCACTAGTAGATGATCAAACTTTCAAATGCCAATCTGGTAGGCAAAAAATGATTATCTCATTGTGATTCTTTATCACCTTACCCTTTTAGTGGTTCTTTATCACCTTACCCTTTTAAATAGCAGCATAATATTTTATTGCATGAGAGTAAAATAATGTTTTTGGTTCTGTTTGTTTTTGTTTGTTTGTTTGCTTTTTGAGACAGCGTCTCATTCTGTCACCCAGGCTGGAGTGCAGTGGCGTGATCTCGGCTCACTGCAACCTCCGCCTCCTGGGTTCAAGTGATTCTCCTGCCTCAGCCTCCTGAGTAGTTGGGATTACAGGTGTGTGCCACCACACTGGCCTAATTTTTGTATTTTTAGTGGAGACCAGGTTTTACCATGTTGGCCAGGCTGGTCTCAAACTCTTGACCTCAAGTGATCTGCCTACCTTGGCCTCCCAAAGTGCTGGGGTTACAAGCATAAGCCACTGCGCCGGGCCTAAAATAATATTTTTATTTAAATGATCTCTCTATTGATTATGTTTAGGTTCCTTCCAATATTTTGTTATTGTAAACAATGCTGCAATGAACTTTTTGGTACGTTTATCTTTTCACAATTAGATTCCATATTTTGCTATGTGTTGCCAGACTGCCTTAAGAAAAGTCTACTGTGCACTTCTCTGTGATGCTACAAGGTCTACGTTTGGGACAGGCATAAGTTCTTACATTAAAGTTCTAAAAAGCAAACATCTAAATTGCTAGATCACATTTCTAAAATGATTTTTGTTTATATTTTATATTTTTACATTGTATTACTTATAAATTAAAGTCCTACTGTCTACTCTTATCTATAGACGTACCTTGCTTTTAGGAAAAAAAAAACGTGTAAATACAAGAGCCCAAACTTACAAAACAAATAAGCTAGGGAGTAACTATTTGCATTACAAAGTTATTATTTGCTTTACAAAATGGAACCAATTTAAATTGAAAGCACCTTGAGAATTATCTGAAATATGACAAGATTTGCAAAATTCAATTTACACATAACTTTTCCAGAATATATCAAGCACACAAAGTGAGGTATATCTAGTTGAACATGATTTTATGGCTCTGAAGAGGTAGATTTAATCTGCTGCTGCTTTTTTGAGAGGCAAATTGTGCCTGGTGTAAGGAATCCACGAAGAATTAACACAACTGTAGTTATGTGAATTTTTTTCTCAAAAACTCTTGTTTTTAAAATTATTATTATTAAAGCCTGTGCTTCAAAAGCAGAAAGAATATCCATTTCTCTGCCCTTGCTTTTCAGGCTTCCCACTGCATGCCAGCCAACAGGGTGGCATATGGCACATAACATGCATAGTCAACCTCCCACCAGCATATTTGCAGAACCAACAGTACATATTGAACTAAACCACACCTCCTGTAAAAGACTTGTAATCATCCTTCATTCTTTGGTGTAGGAGAATGGTGGTAGGTGGGGGGTGGAGGAGGGAGATCTGACTGTGGGCAGGATAGTTGAAGGGAATAGAAATCTAGCATTACGGGGTGGGGGGGGGGGGTGGCCTTCTTATTCATTGGCTCTTATTCCCTCGCCAGACACACGGAATGACAATGCTGTAGGGCTTAGAAAAATTGGGGCAACTCTGGGGCAGTGGGCGGCTGAGAATGTATTAATGACAGCCTGCCTAGGCCTTTGAGCGGCAGATAAAGCACACAGATACACACTGCCCACAGTTAAGCAGCCCCAGTCCTGGTTACCAGAGAATTTCTCAGTCTTTTGTCCCAATCACTCATCTTTTTAAAGCTTGATTCCAAAATATGCAATGTGCCATTTTAAAATACTTTTGCTTTTAGAAGTGTCCCACATAGAAGCTTGAAGGAGGAGTTTGGCATTTTTCCATCACATTCGGGAATCCCCGCCTGCACTCTAACCATAATTAGTGTGGTGCCTTCAGAATGCAGGCCTAGGAGGAAGAAGGCAGGGAGTAGGCTAGGTCCTTCTGGCACTTCCCTTTTTCCTTTCTTCACTCGCCTCCTCTCCCCAATCAGACAGACCTGCAGGCAGCTACCTGGAGTCCACTGGACACTCCTAGGGGGCCAAAGGAGGGACTGCACCCAGGATCTTGTTTGGCACTTTCAGAGTTTATGGTCTCTGAACTAGAAAAGAACTGATCCATTATATTTTATGAGGTCAGTGGGAAATTAAAGTAATTAAATGAGAAAAAGACTGGACTAGGCATCAGAAGACCTGGGTGTGCTTTCAGCTGTGCCACTACTTAGCCAAGTGACCTTGGGTGAGAAACTTAATCTCTAGACCCAGGTCTTCTCAGCTGAAAAATGAGGGTAGAACTAAGTGACCCAGGGAGTAAAACTGAGCCAAGTGATGGATTTTGTGTACATGCGGGTGGCTGTCCATGTGCAGCTGTGTATGTGTCTGTGTGTCTGTGTGTGAAAAGATAAACCCAAGGAAAAATGGATACAAGCACCCATGATATAAAGACCCAGAAGTGAAAGTGGGCAGCTGGAATGATCAGAAGATCTAAGGAGAGAAAGTTCTTTGCCATTGGCACTGTGGGACAAGTGCCCCCAAAATGGAGTGGTGTAAACCAAAAACCAATTGGTTAATTTTTTAAAAAGATGATTTTGCGGGTCATGAACTCAAGAAGGGCTTGGCTACTCCCTTGCCACATGTGGTTTTTCATGAAGCTGTTGTCAGATATTGACGAGACTGCAATCACCTGATGGCTCACACGGGCTGCGTGCCCAAGATGCCCATCCACATGGCTGGGAGGGGATGCCGGCTGCTCTGGAGGCTCAGTGGGGCTGTGACCAGAAGGGCTTCCCAATGTCGCGTTCTCGATGGAGCTGGGCTTCTTACATGCTGACTGGCTTCCCCCAGAGTAAGCGGCCAAAGACAGCAAAGCAGAAGCAGCGTGGCCTTTTCTAGCCCAGCACTGGAAGTCACACCAGCGACACTTCTACCATCCTTCACTGTCACCAGCCCATCTTGATTCAGCTGAGGAGACGGGGACCCTTCTTCTTGAGAGGATGTGAAGGCATGCTGGGGCCGCAGGCACCTTCTAAAAACACTCTGATTTTCTCAGTATCTTTGAAATAAGTGTCTTGATAATTTATATGATTTAATCAGCTTTCAGAGACAAGAGGCCTTCTGAATAATCGGTTTGCCGAGTCCTTTAAATGGACTTTAAAAATCACTGCACCTTTTAAGTAAATTATATGGCTCCAAATCTGAGATAACTTTAACCTCCACAGTTGTTTGATGTGAATAATGTTAGCTACACAACTCCTTGGTGCTGGGAAAAGGTAAAGAACTGTGTAAAAAATCAGGTAATTGGACTATTATTTCTAGGCTGATTAGGATGCTTCAGAAATCGGCCTTTGCTCTGGCAAATCTGACAGCCCATTGTGAACGTGGGGCGATAACACCACACAATACTGGGAAAGAGACACCAACTCAACAGGAGTGCCTCAGAGCAAGCTATTCATCGCAGGTAAAACGCCTGCTACCTGGGCCTGAAGTGTTCTGATGCTGGTGGCTGATGGCAAACACACTTCATTGCTCTTCCTTGGGTCTAGTTTCAATGATGATTTCTTCCCATCTTGTGCAGCCACCATCAGGCTGATTTTAGCTCCTAGGGCTTGAGCAGTTTCTAAAGGTTGTTATCACTCCCCTTCAGTGGAGCATATCTTCAAACCCCTTCCTGGATAATTACCATGGCCCAGTGATTGAGGAATCACCAGAGTGATTTTAAACACACACACACACACACACACACACACACACACACACACACACTTCTCCAGTGTTTCTTTGTGTTTGTTTTCTATGTGAATTTTCAAAGCCCAGTGGTTCATGAGAGACGGAAGAAGGACAAAATAAGAAGACATATGGTAGTGCTTAAATCATTCCCCAAAAGGAAAGTGTCCAATATGAAATTATTCAGTTTTTCTCTACTATTCTGGGGTGGGGAGAAGGCATTTCAACCAAGAAAATAATAGGGTACCCACAATGCCCAGAGGAGAACTGAATTATATTATCAACTTCCAAATACAGTCAGCAATATTTCACCAGAAAAGCTGCTTTGCAAAAATTAAACCTCTAATGTTTACACTGGGAAATACCTCCAGTCCTTCTTTACCCTCTTCCCAATGTTCCCCAGCCCCTGCACACACACACACACACACACACACACACACACACACACACACACACACAATCTCTTAGACATTTTAGCTCCTCTTTGTTTAGTTCACCTCTGTTTTCCTAATGTGTACACAGGTTATTCTGTAGTGAAGTGCCCAAAATGCCTGTAAAAGGAAAAGCTACACAGAGTAGAATTTTGTCTCTTAGTTTTCAAAATGTTCTAAGAACCTAGAGATTCATCTGACATAAGATTGTGAAAAGTGGCAGCCAAAAGAAATCAGTCAATTAGACAATTTCTTTTTTTTAATTGGTGTCTGATATTTATTTATTATACTTTAAGTTCTAGGGTACATGTGCACAATGTGCAGGTTTGTTACATATGTATACATGTGCCATGTTGGTGTGCTGCACCCATTAACTCGTCATTAACATTAGGTATTTCTCCTAATGCTATCCATCCCCCCTCCCTCCACCCACAACAGGCCCCAGTGTGTGATGTTCCCCTTCCTGTGTCCAAGTGTTCTCATTGTTCAATTCCCACCTATGAGCGAGAACATGCATTGTTTGCTTTTCTGTCCTTGCAATAGTTTGCTCAGAATGATGGTTTCCAGCTTCATCCGTGTCCCTACAAAGGACATGAACTCATCCTTTTTTGTGGCTGCATAATATTCCATGGTGTGTATGTGTCACATTTTCTTAATTCAATCTATCATTGATGGACATTTGGGTTGGTTCCAAGTCTTTGCTATTGTGAATAGTGCCGCAATAAACATACGTGTGCATGTGTCTTTATAGCAGCATGACTTATAATCCTTTGGGTATATCCCCAGTAATGGGATGGCTGGGGCAAATGTATTTCCAGTTCTAGATCCTTGAGGAATCACCACACTGTCTTCCACAATGGCTGAACTAGTTTACACTCCCACCAACAGTGTAAATGTGTTCCTATTTCTCCACATCCTCTCCAGCACCTGTTGTTTCCTGATTTTTTAATGATTGCCATTCTAACTGGTGTGAGATGGTATCTCATTGTGGTTTTGATTTGCATTTCTCTGATGACCAGTGATCATGAGCATTTTTTCATGCGTCTGTTGGCTGTGTAAGAAATGACAATTTCTTGAGATCCCTTTTCATTCAAATTGATAACAGGAGGGAGACAGGGTTAGGCTCCAGCTTCCTGTAGTTTTTAGTCAGTTTGTGCAACTTCAGTCCATTCGACCCAGGCACAGGCTTATTATATAAAGGTTTTATGAAAAGAGATAAACTTTGAGAAATATTTTTTAACTTTAATGTTAAAAATGGCACAAGGAGTCATGCCTGTAATCCCAGCACTTTGGGAGGCTGAAGTAGGAGGATTGCTTGAGGCCAGGAATTTGAGATCAGCCTCGGCTATATAGAGAGACCCTGTCTCTACAAAAAATAAAAAATTTAGCCAAGCACGGTGGTACATGACTGTAGTCCTAGCTGTTTGAGAGGCTAAGGTGGGAGGATCGCTTGAGCCCAGGAGTTTGAGACTGCAGTGAGCTATGGATTGAGCCACTGCACTAGAACCTAGGCGACAGAACTTGTCTTTAAAAAATAAAAATAAAACTAGGTGATGCATTAACATGTGGTAATATCAACACAATATAAAAATGTATATGTTGAGAAGTCTGTCCCCATCTGCTCTGGCCCGGCCTCTTCCCCAGCCCCCTCTCCCTGAAGGTAAGTACATCATTAGCTTCTTGTGTATCATCCCAGGATTCATGCCGATACAAGCATACACAAGCATATCCATATTTTCCTCCCTTTCCCACTGTTTTTGAGATATAATT
Source organism: Rhinopithecus roxellana (assembly GCF_007565055.1). Lineage (NCBI taxonomy): Eukaryota > Metazoa > Chordata > Mammalia > Primates > Cercopithecidae > Rhinopithecus > Rhinopithecus roxellana. The sequence goes on along the minus strand of NC_044551.1, from coordinate 54,144,818 downwards.
TAGGAGAGAAGGAACTTGCTTTTTTTGTCCTAGTGGTGGGCATCCATGCATAGGGAAGACATGATGGGATATCAGCAGCTTGGAAGAATGGAAATGATTTCTGTTGTTTAGATTCCCAGAATCATTTTATTTGACTTTGGTTCTTTGATTAAACCTATTCTTTGGGCCTCTTAACTCTTTAAATTTCCAAAATCTAAAAGTTTTAGATAATTCATAGAGCTCATCTTTTTTGCCAAACAACAAAAACATGTGTATGCTGACTTTAAGAAAAGAACACAAAACACAGTGGCAAGTGCAGTACAGTATCCCCTTAGGAAGAGCTGCCCTCACCCTGGGTCTCTGTGTTAGCACGTTGGGGTGCTGGCCATGGCCTGAGGCATGGACATTTATTCCACCCAGAAGCTTTTCTCTGTCTTATATGCACCTAGACATAGAGACAAAGAAGGCCTTAGAAATACCTTATTTTTCTGACGCTTAAGAGTCTCAAATAGAGTAATTTTGTAGATTTCAGAGACAGCAGGAATGTGTATGCAGCCAGATAATTGATGCTGGGCATTGTGTAGGACTGGGCCAGATCTCCAAAACAATCAAACACTTTTAAACTCATATTTTGTAAATGAATAGGCAACAAAGACAATAACCTGTTTTTTGAACAATTTGAAACACAATAATGATGCAATGTGTTGTCATTTTTTGTGTAGTGTTATATATATGCCAGATGAATAAAAGATAAACTAAATTGTGAATGACATATAGAATAAATCATCACATAGATGAGTATTATAACAATTGCTTTACATTGTAGATATTTCCTAGAGTTATATAATGAGTGAGTTTGTGGAAATGAAATGAAATTTTATTAAAAATTTAATGAAATCCTTAAGGTGATTTATTTATTTTAATACTTTATTTTAACTAGCTTTTTTATTGAAAAAGAAATACATGTGCATTGCAAGATATTTAAACAGTACAGAAAGTATACAGTAAAAATAATCTTTCACTACATCCCAGGCAGTCAGGCCTGTTCCTCAGAGGTAACTAACACAACACTTCACTATGTTTCCCACAGAAATATTCTGCACATCTCAACATGTCAATATCTCTACCTTAAAAACACAGACAAGGGCATGTAGTAAACTCGTTCTTTGCTTGGCCTTAGTCCATGTTAGCAGCTGCATACCTCTCACACCTCTCCCAAAGCCACAGAATATTCCCACAGAACATTGGAAGGACAGGCCTCTAGTAATTCAGCAGCCAGGTCCCTACCGTGGGATGACTGTTCTATGAAATGAAGACAAATCATTTGGAGAGCAAAATACCATTGCCTTCTAATCATCTCTGTCGCCCAGGATGCAGTGCAATGGTATGATCTCAGCTCACTGCAGCCACAACCTCCCGGGCTCAAGCAATCCTTCCACCTCAGTCACCTGAGCACCTGGGATTACAGGCTCGTGCCACCATGCCCTGCTAATTTTTGTAGAGATGGGGTTTCACTATGTTTCCCAGACTGGTCTCGAACTCCTGGGCTCAAACAATCCACTTGCCTCGTCCTCCCAAAGTGCTGGGATTACTAGCATGAGCCTCCACGCCAGGCCTAATCATCTCTTTTGATAAAGAGATTTTGTCATACAGCAAGCAGTGTACAGCTCTCCTTTAGCCACTGTGGCTTCCAGGACTCCCAGCTCTATCCCCTGGACTCAGGGAGGTCACCATGCTCTGCATTGCAGGCCAGAAACTCCTCAGACAGTGAGCTGGGGCTATCCTATGGTCCACCTCATTTGTTTCCCTTGCAGAGATCACCACGCTGAGCTCTTGATGTCCCTGGTCTAAAAACCATTCTTTCACACATTTTGCCCAGTTTTTCAGTTGTGTCAGGCAGGAGGATAAATCCAGTCCCTGTAACTTCATCTCAGCCAGAAGCAGAAGTGTTTTTTAAACACAAAAGTGTTTCCTAAACTTGGATGTGTACAATCATCTGAGAAACTCATTAAAAACAAAGATTCCTGGGCTCCCACCCAGAAATTCCCATTTGGCGGGGCTACCTGGGAATCTGTATTTGTAACCAGAGCCCTAAGCAGTGTTGAAGCAGCCCTGCCATTACCAGGCCCGCTGTTTGAGAACCACTGGCTCGAAGGATGATAATGTTTATTTGTCAGCTATCCTCAAGTGATACCACCATATGGGCACTTTGTTATTCAGACGAACAAAATAAAAATAAACGGTGAGGTGAATTTCTTGCCCAACTTAAATTATCAAGTGTTTAGAAACATGCTAGCACCTCTGATGAGTGTCTAAAGAGGACTGAGTTCAGTTCTAAGGGACAGCTTTACTCAGCAGGTGACACTGCAGATGCCATGTGCTTGAAGGCAAGTTGGAGATCAAGTTGCAAGGGACACATTTGCTTGTCTGCACAGAGAGGGCACACATCCCAGCAGCTTCAGCTTAGTTAAACTCATTTTGGAAAATATTTTTGGCTCATGTGGTTTTATGCTTTTAGAGTTCCATTTTAAGCACTGGGTCCATCCAAACCCACGGAAGCTGAGCTGAAGCATCCAAGGAAGATGCTGAGTTTCACACAGATCTCTGCTGAGTCTGGAAAAATCTCTCAGATTTGTCCAAACTGCTTTGTTGAGAAATCAAAACAAAAATCACTAATCCCAATGGGGCTTGTAGGGTCCATGATTTTTGTCCAAAACTACGGCAAAAGTAGTGGTCAGTCATGTGACTCACAAACCTAAAGGTTTCATTATAAAACCTTAAAAAAAACCACAAGCTTAGTCTTAAAATATACTCCCAAGAGACAAACCAGAAAAAAAAATCATCTTAGTTTTGGCCTGGAAGCATAGACTAAGGAAACATGTCCAAACCAAATGTTTTCAGGGCTCACTACATTTTAAATCCAAAGCTAAATTTTATTCCATTGGGGTGACACTGTTTATTAACACTGTCTGTGGCAACTGGATTGTCTAGAAAAGTTCAGGAGAGCTGGAGGCCCTCTCTTGTTTATGCTATGAGCAGATCGGGCCTGCTGTCCAATAAAATGAGTACCAACAACATAAATTGTGAGATTTTGTTTTACCACATCTTCCTTCCCCTAAGATATGCAGACAACACATTATGAAATGAATTATCCTTTCTATTCTTTAACATAAAATTTTACTCATTAATGTCAGATCCTTTTATAGCAATGACTCCTACATTCTAGGATACAAATGTATAACCTGGAGAATTTGTGACACCTGCATATTCTTGTTGTTTATCACTATTTAACAAATCACCTTAAAATTTAGGGGCTTAAAACAACCACCATTTAATTGCATTTCAGGATTTTGTGGGCCAAGAATTCTGGCAGGGCTCAGCTGAGTGATTCTTCTGTTCCATGTGATTGACTGGGGTCACCCACTGGTATTCAGCTGGTGGCTGGTCTTGTCTGGAGAGTCCAAGATAATTTCACCTACATGACTGGAAAATTAGAGGGTGATTGTAAAGCTAGCTCAGTCATGTTTTCCTCTGTCTCCACATGGTCTTAGGGTCTCATCACATTGCTCTCATGGCCCAGGGCTCCCAGAGACCTATGCTAGCTCTGGAATTGGCATTGCATCGTTCCATTGATCAGAGCAGCCATAGGCATTTCAAGGGGCAGAGAAATAGATCCCACCTCTAGATGGGGAAAATGTCAAAGAATTTGTAACCATCTTTCATCCACCACAACACAAATGCCAGAGCTGTCTTCTCACAAATTCTGGTTTGCAAGGGGTGTGGTGGGGTCCAAGATCTGCATTTTAGAAGACATTCAATGAGATTCTGGTACAACAGGTCCTTATAGCATACTTAGAAAAATACCACATTATAAAGTGTAATGGAAAATGTGCTTATAATCAATCTATTCATCAATCAATTAATGAACATTGATTAGTCATGACACACGTCCCAAATCACGTTAGGTGCTGTGGAGGGTAAAGAAAGGACTGCTGCCCTCACTGCATTCGTGCTTCACTGGAGCCAGGTGCAGGTGAGCAGAGTCTGAATGCCAAAACTGTCTCTTGGGAGAGGGTCGGGTGGGAGCAAAGGAGTAGTACAGAGTGGGTTCCTGCAGCCCAGGGGACTAAGGCAAGCACTTTGGAGCTGAGCCATGGAAATCAGGTCAAAAAGTGTGCCGGAATGAGTAGGTGGACAGAATGAATTATGGGGGAAAAGGGAACTGGGTTCTTCGAAGATCCCAGGCAGAAGTGGGGCTGGGGGCAGGGGAAGGGAGCAGGAGGTACGATGACTTCCAAGCTCATTTTTCAAAGTATGTTTTCTCCCAGGCTTTTGACAGGATTATCTCCTCCAGTGTCTTAGTCAGCTCAGGCTGCCGTAACAAAATACCATACACTGGATGGCTTAAGCATTGATTTTCTTACAGTTCTAGAAGCTGTAAAGTCCAAGATCAAAGTACCAGCAGGGTTGGTGCCTGTTGAGGAAACTTCTCCTTGGTTTGCAAATGGCTTCCTCCTTACAGTGTCCTCACATGGCCTTTCCTTGGTGCATGGGGCACACACATACTCACACTCACATATGCACACACTCACATACACACACACTCACACTAACATATGCACACACACACAAACACACACACATACACTCACACACACATACACACACATACACTCACACACACTCACATACTCTCACACATACTCACACTCACATATACACACACTCACACATACACACACTCACACACACATACACACACATACTCTCACACATACACTCACACACACATGCCCACACACTCACAACCATGTACACACATACACTGTCACATGTACACCCACACAAACATATACACAGTCACACACTCTCACACACCCCTACACACACACTCACACATGAGGAGAGAGACTCTTCCTCTTCTTATGAGGCCTCCACTCCCACCATTAGGATCCCACACTCATCTAATTCTAATCACCTCCCAAAGGCCCCATCTTCCAACACCATCACTTGGGGGGTTAGGACTTTAACATATTGATTTGGGGGGAGGAACACACACATTTAGTCCATAATGTCTAGTCTCTTATTCCTCTGCAATCCTGGCTTTCTGTCACCCTGCTGGCCCATGTTGTTCATGTCCAGACACACCGTGCAGCTCAGCTCCAGAATGGGAACAGCAACTCGTTCCAACAACAATGCGCACTTTCAGGGCAGCCTGTCTCCCTTCCTCTTAAACTCAGCTTCTGACTCACCCTGCTTCTGCCCAGAACTAAATGGTGTCTGGACCCCACTCCCAAAGCAGGCTGTGTGTGAGAGGGAGGAAGGAGAGGAGAGAGGGTGGCTCCTTGGGGAGACACAGGTTGGGAGGATCTTAGAAGCTGGGTAAAGCTATAAAGGATATTATGATGGAGTCTGTGAGCAAATTGCTTAAACAATGCTGAGAAAGATCATCTGAAATCTAGAAAGATTAACAGAGTTACAGACACCAGTGGAATGAACTCTGGTTGCTGACCAGAAGAACAGGGTGGGGAGTGAGTGCTGGAAGAGAAAGAGGGTCCAGGAGGCCATCTGTAAACAGGGGCATGTGTAGCACGCTCAGTGGGCTGGGCCTGGCTGCTCCAAGATGTCTAATTGGGGTGGACAGATACACTCCATCCATGGAAAACAACCCTTTCCTGTCCAGATCAGAAGTTGCTGTCAGTGCTATGTCTATAAGTTCTGAAGCCCAGAGTCAAGACTAAAAGCCCGGGCCAGCAGCATTCAGGGATGGCGTCAGTAATCAGGCAGGAGCCTAGGCACAAACAAGCGGAAGTCCAGGGCTAAGCCATGAGCCAGGAATCAGCCTGGCGAGGAGCCAGGGGGCAGGTTGAGAGCAGTCACGGCCCCCACCAGCAGGGTGATCAATGGGTCAGAGGATGCTCTGCAGACAGACAGCAACCAGGAAGACAGAGATAACCATGAGCAAGGCTGGGAAGATAGGCCAGGATCACGGCCCATCTGCAGGAAGGGGAATGGGAAGTTGGCAGAGAACAGGATCAAGGAGGACAAGCATCTCGGATGGTCTCACTGCCAGTAAGAAAGCTGCTGGTTCTTGCATACTTGCATACTTCCTGTTGGAACAAAAAGCAAGTTCAAATCAGCCCAAGGCTTCTGGGTCTGTCCTAGGGACAGGATGGGAAGGGAACACTGTGCCTCTGTACCAGTTAGATGAGAGGGCCCCTCTAGGCAGATGCAGCCCTGGCTTGGCAAGCAGAAACATCTAGGAGAAGAAAAGAGCCCCATCTTCCAGGCAGATGGAGGAAGCACCCCACCCACAAGCTTAGTGAGCAGAGTGCAGTCTGGATTCAGTGCCCCCTATACCACAGCCAGAGCTTCGGTGCAACCACATGCGTAACCACATGTGATGACCCTGATGTGAAGCGCGGGAGGAGGGTCGATTCTGGTCCTGAGATACTTGCATACACTGGCCAGATCTTAGTGTTTTGACTGTAAGTCAGGACAATTTTGAGCTTCTCTTCTCTGAGTTCTCTGGCACCTTCTCAGACACAGGGGTTGTAAACGAGTCATCACCATGGGGGTATGAAGCATTAACACTGGGCTGATTTGGAACACAGGGGCAAGTGGGTGAGCCCAGGAGGCCTGGTGCATCTGCATCGTGGTGCCACCGCAGCCTGCCTCAGCAGTGGCTGGCTTATGCGGGGGGCAAGCTGGGAAAAGCTACCGAAAGGCACTGCTGCCAAAAATGCTGTTCCAGTTGGATGGCAAACCATGTTCCACGCCTTGGCGGCTGGAGAACAAAAACTCCTGCTGTGCTTCTTTTAAGATCAGGAAAATATCACCTTGCTATGGGGTTACTTCTGAAGATTTCATTAAAAGGCAGTGGTGGTCACAGCCTTGCCAACTTAGCTCCCTTCCCCAGGGGCGGTCATTGTCCCTGACCACTATGCTTTTGTTTTGCCACTCAGAGTAGCCCTTAAACTGCCTCTACTTCCTAATTTGTCATCCACCCATTTCCTTATCTTTCGATAGCAGCTTTCCCAAGTAGCGTGTTGGTTCTGGCAAGAGGCTCTTGACCTGGTTTCTGTTTCAGTTAGGTCTGTTTCCATAGGTCTGACCAGTTAGGTCTCTCTTATGCTATGCTTCTGTTCAATATTTCTTGAATGCTTGGCATGTGCCAGGCACTGTGGTAGGTGAATGCAGAGATGATTGACATGGTTTCTCCCCTTAAGGAGTTTACAGTATGATAGAAGACACAGAAACAAACCAGCAGTAGTGGGTAGTGGCTGCGTGCAGGCATATCCAGCATCCACTCTCTCTTTCCTCTTCCTAACAGAATCATAACACTGTTCTGGAATCTTCTCTCTCCTCTCCTCAAGAATCACCTCTCTCTTTCTCTCTCACTCTCTCTCTCTCTCTCTCTCTCACACACACACACACACACACACACAGCCTGCGTTGGAGGTGAGGTCCAGTGACTATCTGGTGGATAAGACCAGAAGCAGGATGAGTCAGAGGTGGCGTTTAAGTGGAAGGGAGCTGGGCCCGCACTGAAAGCCCACACTGGCACTGGATGGACCATGTTATTGGATCCACTCTGGAGCTGAGCTGTATGGCGTGAGCGACACGGGCCAGCAGGACTGAAGAGAAAGCCAGCGTGCAGCTGTGCTTCGTTCATTTTCACTGCCATAAACTATATAGTATGAATATACCATAATTTATTCATATTCATGAGTTCAATTACTCATTCAGTCAATGGACATCTGAGTTCTTTCTAGCTTCTCAAAATTGTGTTTCTTTGAGAGGGGTTGTTTGCTTTTGCTATTATGATAAACAATGCTGCTGTAAACATTCCAAAATAGGTCTCCTGGTACACATGGGGAAGTTCACATTTGGGGGTAATCCAAATTGTCTTCTCCATGATGGTACAATTGGCATTTCTACCAGCAGGCGTTAGGGTTCCGTTTGCTCCATATCCTCACTCACACTTTGTTTTATGACACTTATGATTTTTTTAAATCTAGCAATTTACATTGCAAATTTGAACTTGAATTTTTCTGATATTAATGAGATTAAACGTATTGTGAACATTGGTCATTTGTGTTTCTGCTTCTCTGAAAGCTTATTCAAGGCTTTTGCCCATTTCATCCAGAGAAGACTGATGTTGGCTTGGACCAACATAGTGGCAATGGGGTGGTGAGCAGTGGCCAGTGAAAAGAAGCACTGTGTTGTTATAAAGGAATACCTGAGGCTGGGTAATTTATAAAGGAAAAACAGTTTATTTGACTCATGATTCTGATGGCTGGAAAATTCAAGATTGGGCATCTGCATCTGGTGGGAGCCTCAGGCTGCTTCCAATTGAGGCAGAAGGCCAAGAGGAGCCAGTCTGTGTAGGGACCACAGGGTGAGTGAGGAGGCAGGAGAGAGTGGGGAGGTGCCAGGCTCTTTAGCAACCAGCTCCGTGGGAAGTAATGGAGTAAGAAGTCTATTAGACTCTATTAAGGTATTAACTCCATTAGGGCACTAATCTATTCAGGAGGGATGCATCCCCATGACCCAAACGTCTCCCATTGGGCCCCACCTCCAACACTGGGGATCAAAAAATTTCAACATGAGGTTTGGAAGAGAAAAACATCTCCAAACCACAGCAGCTCTGACAGGATTTGCTGATGGACCGTGTGAGGTGTGAGAAACGATAAAGACTGATTAGTCCTAGAGACATGCCTGAACCACAGGAAGGATGTTGTTGCCTTTGCTGAGATGGGAAGAAGGGAGGCAGATCAGGCTGGAGGTAATGCAAGGAGCTCAATATTGGACATGATGTTTGAGGTTTCTATGAGACATCTCAGAAGTGGTGTCCTGTAGCCTGCTGGATGGAGAAGACTGGAGTTCAGAAGGGTGGCTCCAAATGATGCTAGACATTTGGATGTATCACTCAGGATTGCCACAGAAAACAGTGGAATACTCAAAGTAGGAACATTTAAGGAGGGTTTATTTACAAAGGAACTGTTTTTACAGGTGGGGGTACAGGGAACACAAGAGCTGGTAGAACACCAGTGCTCTACTTGAAATATCAAAGAACAAGGGAGATAGGGGTTACAGGAACTTGGAGGTGGAGAACTGGATCAAGACAGATACTTTACCCAGACATGGTGGCTCAAGTCTGTAATCCCAGCTACCAGGGAGGCTAAAACAGAATGATCACTTGAGCCTAAGAGGTCAGGGATGCAATGAGCTACGATCATGCCACTGCACCCCAGCCTGGGCAACAGAGTGAGACCCTATATTTAATAATAATAATAATAATAATAATAATAATAATAATAAAAACCAAGGAGGTCCATGAGAGACATTATCTTTGGTTGAATGTCTTCACACAGTTGGGGCTGAGGGAAAAAAGGCTCAATATCACTCTTCTCTTTCCCCTTAATATCTTGCAACCACTCACCATTAGTTACAACCAGCCAGAATCCAGAAGGCACAGAGGCCTGCAGATAAAGTACATACCAGCCAACCTGCCGGGTAGAGACCAGGGCAGAGAAAGGTGGAGAATCTATCCGGAGGGAAAGAGGCATTACCTGGAGCAAGCAGAGAAGCTGGTATTGCTGGGATTTATAGCCAGGAGACTCGGTGAGATGACTAGAGAAGGCATGCAGATGGAAAAGATCTTGCAGAGGTCTGGGACTAAACTCTGGATTAGTCCAGTTTCTAGAAGCTGGATAGGCACGGAGGAAGCAGCAAAGGAGACTGATAAGAAGCAACTCCAGGAAGGTATGGTGTCTGGGAAGCCAAAGAAAAAAATGATTACACAGAGAGAGCATTAAATGTATCACCTGCTAGGACCTGGATAGGTCCAGGAAGATGAGGCCTAAGAACTGACCACTGGACACAGCAAAGCAGAGATCATTGTTGACCTTGACAAGAGCAATGGTAGTGGGAGGGGGACTTCACTGAAGTGGGTCTGAGAGAGGAATTAAAGACTTGAGAATAGACAACTCTTTCAAGGAATTCTGCTATAAATTGTAAAATTACATATAAAGAGATGAGGGACATGGGTGGTCAATTGAAGGAAAAGTAAATCAAGACAGGCTTTGTTGTTTTTAAGATGAGAGGAAATAACACCCTGTTTGTATATTAATAGGAATGATCCAGTATAAAGGCAAAAATTGGATGATGCAGAAGAGAAGTGAATTGCTGGGCAATGCCCTGGAACAAACAAGGAGGGGTGGTGCCTGGAGCATAAGGAAAGGGCTTGGGTTGAGTTAACAGCTTGGAGAGGTCATCTCTACAAACAGGAGGGATGAGATGGTGGAGTGTGTGTGTACAGATGCTTGTGGGTGTGTAGATATGATGAGTGGTTTGTGGTAAGGAGGTTCATTTTTGATTGTGTCCATTTTCTCAGTGCAACAAAAAGCAAGGTCATCAGCTAACAGAATCTGGGAGAAGTTGGTGTTTTGCGAAGAGAGGAAATAATGTGAAGCAGTCCGCTAGTTTAGCAATCATCAAACTTTTTTTGCTTTCATACCTCCTAAAATAATTTCGAAAAATGATATTTCCTCATATATTTTTTAAGTGGCAACTAAAATTTTTCATTATAAATTTAAATCATTGCAAAAGATGTAATTTCATTTATATAACCAGCTGGGAAGAGAACGACTTTTGTTAAAGCAAAGTTATGGAATTTTTGAAACTCTTCTGAGTTATGTAGCATAAATCACAAATATTATTTCCAAAAAGTGTTTTTACAAATATTTTTATATCTATTATGAAAAATTATTTTTAATGATCTATCAACTGACAATGTAATTAGTTCTTGTTCAGTTTAATGAAAAGCAAAGAATAGGAAACTGAGCTGCAATAATTATATTCCCCAATAATACTCATTTGTTTTCTTAACACAAATACCAATATTTCAGATGGTTTCTGTATCTAATTCCTTATGCACTTGGCCATGGAGCATACTAAGATTCATAACAGATAAGAAAAATGTATTTTTCCTATTTTCATAAAAAGAGAAGAGCAATTGTGAAAGGAGACTCCTAAATTCCAGATGTTCTCAGGCAAGGTAATTTGGGGAAAGTGTAAATTTGCAAAGTGACTCCCTTAAAAGCATCCTTGCCAACGTGTCTCTTAGAAATTCTTCATGTATCATTTGATTAAAATTGTAATTAAACATATATATATATATATATATATATATATATATATATATAACATAAAAAACATAAAATGTTTTTTAGCCATTTTGAAGTGCAATTCAGTGGCATTAAGTGCATTTACATTGTGGTGCCCCCATGACTGCTACACATCTCCAGAACTTTTTCATCATCCCAAATGGAAACTCTGTTTCCATTAAACAACTCCCCAGCCATTAGCAACCAGTGTTATCATTTTGTCTCTGTGAAACTAACTATCCTAGGTACCTCACACAATATTTGTTTTTTTGTGACTGGCTTATTTCAATTAGTGTAGTGTCTTCAAGATTCATCCATGCTGTAGTATGTATCAGACTATCACTCCTTTTAAAAGCTGAATAATATTCGTGTGTGTGTGTGTGTGTGTGTGTGTGTGTGTGTGTGTGATTTTATTTTTCCATCTATCCATGGATATTTGGGCTGTTTCCACTTTTTGGCAATTTGAATAATGCTTCTGTGAACATGATGTATACAAATACATATTTATTTAAGCCTCTGCTTTTAATTCTTTTGGATATATACCCAGAAGTGAAATTTCTGGATCATAGGGTGATTCTATGGTCATTTATCCATTTTGAAGACACTTGTCTAAGAGAAGGGAAGCAAGGGTGAACCAAAAGAAGATATTATAATTGCAGGGCTTTCATAGGGCTCAACTGAGATTGGCAATCTGAATTTAAAGTAAAACCAGTCAGCAAATTTGTGTTATTGTATTCCAGCACATCCAGTTGCGCAGGTGCAAGTATATAGGTTAGAGGAAGTGTTGGATAGAACCATGAATTCGGTTTAGTCAGACCATAATGTTAAAGCAGGAAAAATGCAAAGGATTTGAGCATATGCCTATAATCTGAGTGGTTATAATTATTGACTGTGGAATACAAATTGAGTAAGGATTTGAAAAGCATTTTATACATTTTTCCATATAGACCTGACAAATTCTCGGTTATATTAATTTCTAGATTCTTTATAAATAAAAACCTTTTAATACATGTTTTTCCAACTGTTTGTTTTTACATACTAATCATATATTAAACCAGCCTAAAAACCTCTCTTTTAAGCCCCAATTCTTGGTATATAGGATGCATTGGGTTCTTTTGTAGGTGGTCATATCCTCCATAAATATTAGGAGTCATGTTTCTTGCTTTTCAATTCTTACAGTTTTCTTTCTTTTTCATGTCTTGCTGTGTAAGTCCTGTATAATGTTAAATAAAGAACTGGTGACAGATGACCATTATTATCTAAGGACTGATTTTAAATGGATGCTTCTAACATTTCATCATTAATAAAGACATTTACTCCAGGTTTTTGGTAGGTACTTTATCTCATAAGGAAGCTCATAAGAGTTGGCTAAGAGTTTTCTTTTTAATCATGATTAAATATTTTGAAGTTTTTTTGTATTAGTTTGTTTTCACACTGCTATAAAGACATACCCAAGACTGGGTAATTTATAATGGAAACAGTTTTAATTGGCCCACAGTTCTGAATTGCTGGGGAGGCCTCAGGAAACTTACAGTCATGGCAGAAGGCAAAAGGGGAAGCAGGTACATTCTTCACAAGGGGGCAGGACAGAGTGAGTGTGAGCACAGGAAAAACCGCCACTTTTAAAAGCGTCGCATCTTGTGAGAACTCACTCACTATCACGAGAACAGCATGGGGGAAACTGCCTCCGTAATCCAATCACTTCCCTCCCTCGGCATGTGGGGACTTCAGATCCCTCCCTTAACACAAAGGGATTACAACTCGAGATGAGATTTGTGTGGGGACACAAAGCCAAACCACATCATTTTTTCAAATGTGTTTTCTGTATCTACTGAGATGATCACATGGTTTTTCTCTAATGATTGGTTAATGGGTGGATTATATTTATGGAATTTTTAATATTAAATGATTCATCCATTTCTCATATGATCCTAACTTGGTCATGATGTAATACATTTTTTATCTTACTGGAGTCTTTTAATATTCACAATATAAGTAAACAGAGTTCAAAACACCCATTTTACAGACAGGAAACTGAGAAGTAGGGAAATACGGAATATGCATGAGATTTACATCCAGCGGGTAGCAGAACAAGGATTCAAACCCCGGTCTGTCTGATGCTGAACTGATGTGCTTTCCACCAACTATTCTCTTTGAGGCAGAAACCAGATCTTTCTTAAATGTCTCAAGTGGCTGGGGCAGTGCTATATTCATAGTACTTATTCAAGAATTTGTGTTGAATAAATACTAAATGACTGCTCCAGGACTCTACGGATTCTTTAAATATTCCTTAGCTAAAAAAAATTTACACCTTCTCATAAAATTAGTTCATCTTAGGTATTCGTCATAAAATGATGTGAAAGGTAAACAGAAGAAAAGATCTATAAAAGAAGAAAAGTAGTTCTTTACTACTATAGTTCTTGAAATTCTCTGTCACATTGGAATGGATAAAAAAGTAGAGTCTCTCTACATCCTATTTTGCCAAAATAGGATGAAGTAGTCAACTGTTATAGCCAAAATAATATTTCACTGCTAATAGAAAAACAGGCAGAAAAAACTACCTTGTCACCTTTTCTGGGAAAAGGAAAAATAAAGTTGTATTTCATCCTTAATTTTCCACCTTGTGGACAAAAATAAAAGGAAAATTACTTCTGGGCAATACTGCACATATTATAGAATAATGAGCCATCTTAAGCAGTTGGGCAAGAAGCAGAACAACAAATGTTCACTCCAGAAAGAAGAGAATCATGCAAAAATAATAGTGTTGTTTTCAGAAGTAAAACTTAAAAAGAAATCAAAAGGGAGATACAATCAGATACACTATCATGGGCCAACTAAGAATGCCACATATATCATTGTTAAAGAGACAGTGTGGCACTTGGGCATACACTGGAAATTTGGCACTTGGAAGCTGATCTGACTCATATGTGGCTCCTCACTGCCCTCATGGCCCTCTCTACCTGCAGCACCAAATCAAACCGTTTCATACCAGCTTTCTCCTCTCTCTCTCTGTCTTTTAATTAATTAATTGAACACTCCAACAAGTTTTTCTATAAAGCCAGCTAGTAAGATGGTCCCAAACACACCAATTCAATCAACTTTCAAGACTGGCTTCTAACCGCAGTGGCCCTTCTGTGTCTCTATGTGGGAAAAATTATTAAGATGGCCCCCAAGATTCTCACCCCCTGGTGTATATGCCCTGAATAATTCCCTTCCCTTGAGTGTGAAGGCACTTATGGATATAATGGAATATCACTCTCTATATCAATAGGTCATGATGAATGGCAGAAGGTATAAACAGATGTAATTAACAGCCCTAAGTAGTTAACTTTGAGATAATAAAAAGACAGATTATGCCAGGTGGGCCTAACCTAATCAGGGAGACCTTACAAGAGTTCAGATATCTGAAGTGAGAGAGATTTCTCCTGCTCATGTTGGAAAGGCAGACAGTCATGTTGTGAACTGCTAATACAGGACATGTAGCAAGAATCTGAGGGCACCCCCAGAACCCAGAGTAGTCCCCAAACAACGACCAGCAAGAAGCTGGGACTTCACTCCAACAACCCAAAGCAACTGAATTCTGCCAAGGACCAGTGAGACCAGCAAAGGATGGGAAGCCTCTGAGGGCCTTGCAGCCCTGGCTGACCCTTGATTCCAGCTAAGTGAGACCCTGAGCAGAACGCCCACCTAGCTCATACCCAGACTTCCCATCTGGGGAAGCTCTTTGATAATAGATGTATGCTATTTGAAGTCACTATGTTTGGGGTATTTTCTAATGCAGAAATAGAAAACTAATGAATTTATCACTGAGCCTTAATATTTGAGAAAAATATGCCTAATCCAAGGTTTGGAGGTACTGTGAGGATTTATTAGGTAATGTGAGAGAAGACGCAAGAGGCCTTCTTTGTAAGACAGAAAAAGATGTCTCCATTGTTTTGGTTGAGGGCATGTGATCTCCATTCATGCTGTTCATCAAGCATTTCCAGCAATCCCCCACTGTAGATGCGGACAGCCCTGCACAGTAATCCCCTTATCTGAGGTTTCATTTGTCAGGGCTGTTACCCATAGTAAATGGCAGTCAACCGAGGTCTAAAAATATTAAATGGAGATTCACGCGTCTCCTTGTCCCCGCAGGTCAGCTCCGCTGAAGGGGCCGCCAAGGAAGAGCCCAAGAGGAGATTGGCGCAGTTGTCAGCTAAATCTCCTGCAAAAGTGGAAGTGAAGCTGAAAAAGGCAGCAGTGAAGGATAACTCTTCAGACAAAAAAGTGCAAACAAAAGGGAAAAGGGGAGCAAAGGGAAAACAGGCCGAAGTGGCTAACCAAGAAACTAAAGAAGATTTACCGCAGAAAACGGGGAAACGAAAACTGAGGAGAGTCCAGCCTCTGATGAAGCAGGAGAGAAAGAAGCCAAGTCTGATTAATACCATACACCATGTCTTATCAGTGGTCCCTGTCTCCCTTCTTGTACAATCCAGAGGAATATTTTTATCAACTATTTTGTAAATTCAAGTTTTTTAGTAGCTCTAGAAACATTTTAAGAAGGAGGGAATCCCACCTCATCCCATTTTTTAAGTGTAAATGCTCTTTTTTAAGAGGTGAAATCATTTGCTGGTTGTTTATTTTTTGGTACAACTAGAAAATAGTGTGGGATATTGAATTATGGGAGGCTTCGACTGTCTCGGGTGTCAGCTTAACATTCCATAGATGGGGGGTTAGTTTTTATATCCTAGAATACAAAGCAGATTAAATGGCAATATGGAGTCAGTCCTGCATTTAATGTCTTAAACATTTTATTTTACTTCTATTCTCATGTTTTTTAGTAGAATTGTTTCCTAAAGAAAACTACTCCTTGATCATGGTGCTCCCTGTCAGAATTGTGTGCACTCTGTAACATCTTTGGTTGTGGTAGTCCTGTTTTCCTGATAACTTTGTTACTGTGCTGTGAAAGATTACAGATTTGAATATGTAGTGCGCATGCTATTCAGTTGTGACCTGGTGGGCCATATGTAACAGCCGACCAACATGTGAAGATACTGGTACTTGATAGCCTCTTAAGGAAAATTTGCTTCCAAATTTTACGTTGGAAAGTCACTGGAATAACTTTAAAAAAGAATTACAATACATGGCTTTTTAGAATTTCATTACATATGTTAAGAATTGTGTACAAATTGAAATGTCTGTACTGATCCTCAACCAATAAAATCTCAATCATGAAAAAATATATATATTTAATGGAAAATCCCAGAAATAAACACTTCATAAGTTTAAATTGTGAGCCATTCTGAGTATTGCAATGAAGTCTCTGATCTTCCCAGTCTGTCCCACCAGGGATATGAATCCTCTCTTTGTCCAATGTCTCCATGCTTTAGATGCCCACTCATTAGCCAGTTAGTAGCCATCTCAGTTGTCAGATGGGAAAAACATAAGGTTTGGTACTATCAGCAGTTTCAGGCATCCACTGGAGTCTTGTCTGTTTGCCTTGGTGTAATCCTTGTTGGACGGATGATGTGCATGATGTCAGCAATGAGATGGAAGCAGAGGTGATATGTATCATTTCTGGGCCACAGCACTTGACCAATCCAAGACTCTCCAGAGCTCTCTTTCTCTCTGCTATAGTGCACAGCAGTGTTCCTGATAACCTGGGTCTACACTGAAGACATGTGGGGTGGATCCTATTCTCTCATTATGCACCTGTAGTGTGAATAAAGTCTTTGTTATTTTAAAACACTATAATTGTATGGTTGTTTGTTACTGCGGCATAACTTAGCCCATTCTGACTTGAATAGGGGCTTACCGAACTACACAGCCCAAAAAGATAGCCAGAGACACAGAAATGAAAAGATAAGATAGGAGGGCATACAACAGCTTTCATGTTTTCATATGTCTAAGTTATTTCCGCTCCTCATTGTAAAAAACAAACACCTGAAGTAAGTGCAAGCAGGAAAGAAAAACATGAGAATGTTAGACGCCTCATCTATGTTGAAAAGCATGGAAATAGCAGGAAATGGCACTAATGTCTGAGAGAAGGTCAGAACCAGCTGAGTGGTTGGCTCTTTTCTCTACTCTCCAGTGAAGAGTAGGGGAAGCTTTTCTTGCACAACTCTCCTTAGGACAAATGCCATCATCAGTCTTTAGGGTTCCCATGGTCCCTTAATTGCTGGAGGCTGGAAGGCCGAGTCTTCATGTCCTGCTGTGCAAGAGTGCCAAAGATAATTTAGAGCAACTGTGTTTATCCAGCAGAAACAAACAACACAAACAAACAGAAAGTCTAATGGTGGGGTGGGGGGAAGGTACTACCAGAAGAAAAAAGAGATGGGCAGTAAAATCCTGTTTTAGAAAAGGAGAGAAGCAGCATCGGGCTAATAGGAAGATGTGTGTTATGTGATCAGTTTGATCAGTTTTAAGGGTCTTTTGAAAGTAGTTCAGATGGGTTCTGAGGCAAATACTAAACTTAGATCTTAAAGATAGAGGTTCTGGTGAAATGTTCTTTGGGAAATTAGCAGAAATTCCATTCTAGCAGGTTTGGATTTTGAAGATAAAAATACCACTGGCTCTGTGAACAGTGGGATACTTAAAGCAGACATGTATAAATTAAGCTAACCTTATGTATATCTTCTCAAAGTGTTATTCTGCTCAGATGACATCAATAATGTATAGCCAAGGAAATGAATTGAGGAGGGAAAGAGCGCCTGACTAGCACCTGGTAACTCTTGACCAATTATAATAGAACTGACTAAACTCTACTTCTCAGACAGTTAAATTTCATCAAAAAGATACGTCACCAAGAACTAGAGCTGGGCACTATTACTTGTGGAACATGTTTCAATTTGAATATATTAGCTGTGTCTACATAGGAAGAGGAAATGGAATTCTGGAGAAATGAACTTGGTAATTCAGGCCATAAGCTTATATTTACAAAGAAAACATAAAGTAATCGTGACAAAATAGGTTGTTCAATTGAGTCACCTAAGGCAATTGCTTCAATTCCCTCACTCCACCTTTTTCTATAGATGTGTAGTCATAGTTATGGGGAATGATAAGAATATTGTGGATGGCTGAATGTTGTCCCAGGGGACACACTCCTAGTAAGAGCCCCAAAGCTACTGTATCTGCAAATATTTGCCTGCTAGTCATAGGCTCTTCTCACTCTAATGCTAGGTGATTGGACCAGCATACAGCTACTACAGGCAAGCTAGGTACTGTGTTTTTCAGGTTCTATCTGTATCTCTCTGGACCTGGGCGATCAAGTCATCTGGATGATGAGAACAGAGTACAGCATTCTTTAAAGGAATGCCATTCTGCTCTCACAAAGTCAGTAACAGGGAGAAGTAGCTTAGGATACATTTAAACGTAACTAACTGTATCATATTTAACAAATTAATGAGCTTATCACCAAAGATACTAACATAGGCATGTGCTGACCTCTCACGCACCACCTGAAATTGTAAAGAGGTGGCGCAAAAGAGGTAGTTTGGGTGTTCTGAATGAATCACTTGCTTTCTAGAACCAGTTACCTTCCCCCTGGTTTCTCAGCTTTTCTTCTAAATAGCAACGCTGATGCTTTATTAGTTAATCAATAAGACATGATACAGAGTATGGTTATCATAAAATAATCATGCCCTGGAGCATTTTGAGGCATGAGCCACTTGCCTCTAATCAGATTGGGTTGAGATTACCTTTGGATAATCACACTCCTGGGAACCGTCTCATTTCTATTATGAGTACCTTTTATAATAGGGAAAAATGTACATTTCTGCAAGGGAGAAAATGAAGTTGGCAGTGTATACCTAGCAATCATTTCAGTTGAGCTGAGAAACATTCCTCTTTTTGAATAAAGTCAAACTATGCTTCGTCTATTCAAGCTATGTCAGAGAAAAGAGGCACCTCACATGCAGTGTGGGAGATGCAATACAATGGAAACTGTATTTTACTTTGGCGTTGCAAGCTTCAAATTACATGCAAACATTCAAAAAGGGCATTTGAAACTTGGCATGCATGTTTATAAATGGCACATTTTGAATCTGGAGTGGGTTTAGGTGTCTAGGTTACAATAACAGATGATCTCCCATGTAAAAATGGAACAAAGACTTTCTTTAGCTTCCTATAGAGAAAGATGTTCATTTCGGCTTCAATTATAATACTAGGCACACTGGAGATTCTGTTAAGAGCAATTTCTGTCTATTCCTCCTTATCCTGACCAGTCAAAAATTTCAATCAAATGACGTATATTGGAAAGTTAAAGACAGAAAAGCCCAGTGAGGCATGAAATACACTTTACAACAGTGTGCATAGCACTTAGTCTATTGGTTTTAAATGATGGAAAAATCTATTTAAAATGTTAGATGAACACACTGCAGGCTGCAGAGATGATTATAAACTCTTAGAGCTGTAGGTTTTAATCCTATTTTTTTACACATAGTATTTATATCCAGGAAGTTTTAACATGGGATAAATGATAAAGAAAAAAATGATGGTGAAATACTTATGTTAATTACTCTGTGATGGAAGTAAATTTTTGTAACAAATAATGAAAGTGAGAGACAAGAAAGCCAGACCTTATTACTGCCATATTGGTAGAATCAGATGCCTAATATTCCGTGTGTTATTTTTTTTTAGCTATATAGCTCTCGTAATAAAACACAGGTTGATCTTCTGAATGAAAGGAGAAAGGTGGGACAGAGTAAAGAGAAAGAGTCTCATTTACGGATTTGTTAGATTAGAATTAAATTTAGCTTCTATATGGCAACACTGCATTTGATTAATGATACCCCCTTTCAATGCTGCTATTTCAAGAGCCTCAGAATGTCTGTCTGGGGTCCAACAATTGCTTAATCCTTCCTACTATTTCATTTCCTCCAAATTCTACTTGATCTCTACAAAACAGTAAGGACAGCTGGGCTCCTGGCTTGAAAGAAATAAGGCCTGGCCAGAAAGAAACCAAGTAAGGATTTGTACTAGTCATTAAAAATTCAACTCACAGGATGAGATAGAAGAGTCCATTTTTAATTCAGAGAGCAGAAAGGCTCCCTACCTCAGATTTCCCCAAGTTGGTAGATTACTTGCGTTTTCTGCTAATACTGTCATTTTCCCTTTCCCAGAAGAGCCCAGAGACAGCCCCAACACAAACTGTGCTGCCACCCCACACCCCCCAGAATGAAAGTCAGCCAAGGGCTACATAGATGGAGCTAGAATGAAAGGGCCTGAGAACAGGCTCATCTTCTAGAAGTCAAGCCTGGCACTGCCCTGGACTGGGATGGGACTTCACCATTTTGACATCCCAGCTCCATTAATTCACTTCAACCTTGACTCTAATGTCACCACTGCCCTGAACAACTTTCTCTAAGGCCACCGCATAGTTAAGCAAGTGGACTGCACCAACGTCCTCCTTGGTTGCTGCTACATTTGACTCTCTTAATCACGCTGTTCTTGAAATTTCTTCTTACTTATGGGACATTTCACTATTACTGTCTCTCCTACATTCAGTTTGCTAGGTCCTCTTTCTTCCCTAAATACTCAACATCTTCCCAAGACCAAGAGCATTTTTGGCCCTTCGTTTTCCTCTCCGGGTAATGAACCCTCTCTCATAGCATCTACTATGTCAAATCCACAAGTCTGACTTTTACCCATGACTAGCTTATTGTCTTCCACTAACATGCAAACCTCACAAAAACTGAGCTGACTTATTGTGGTGTGCAGAATTCTAAGATGGCTCTCTGTGTGTGATTTCTGCCCCCTGGTATTCAGACCTTTGTGTATCCTCTTCCCTTAAGTGTGGATAGAAGCTGTGACTTGCTTCTAATTCACAGAATATGGCAAAGGTGAAGGAACTTAGCAGATGTAATTCATCTCCCTAATCAGTTTACCTTGAGTTTATTAAAAGGGGAACTATCCTAGGTAGACCCAGCCTAATCAGTTGAGACCTTTAAACCCAGGTGCAGGCCTTCCCTGAAAGAAGAGCCTCAAAGCAAGAGACACTCTCCTGTTGACTATGAAGAAGCAAACGGCCATGTTGTGAACTGCTGATGGAGAGGACAGCATCTAGGAGCTAAGGGCCTCAGTCCGATAATCATAAGGAACTAAATGCTGCCAATAATTTGAATAAGCCTAGAAAAGGCTGCCAAGCTCCAGGTAAGAACATCAGCCTGGGCCAGACTCAGTGGCTCACACCTGTGATCCCAGCACTTTGGGAGGCCAAGGCGGGCAGATCACGAGGTCAGGAGATCAAGGCCATCCTGGCTAACATGGTGAAACCTGTCTCTACTAAAAATATAAAAAGCAATTAGCCAGGTGTGGTGGCGCATGCCTCTAGTCCCAGCTAATCGGGAGGCTGAGGCAGGAGAATGGTGTGAACCCGGGAGGCAGAGCTTGCAGTGAGCCGAGATCGCGCCATTGCACTCCAGCCTGGGTGACAGAGCAAGACTCCTTCTCAAACAAAACAGAACAAAACACATCAGCCTGGCTGCCCACGCAACTCTAATAGAGGACCCAGCTTAGCTGTGCCAGGACTCCTGACCCATGGAAATTGTGTATTGTGTAAATTCAATAGGTTGTGGTAAATTGTTTTACAGCAATAGAAGACTTAACTTTCTAACTGCTTTCTTATGGTCCACTTGGGCTCAAAGCTTTGAAGTTACCTATGACTCTTTCCTTTCATCACATACCAAGATCTGTCACTTATTCTTGGCCAATATCTACTGAATTCAACTGCATTCCTTTATTTTATTCAAATCCTTCATTTATTCAGTACATATTTGTTCAGCTCTGGGTATGCAATGATAAATGAGACAGGTATGGTTCCTGACATTATGCAAAGTAAAGTTTAGTGGATAAAATAAACTAATAATTGAACATATAATTGCAAGGTGCTTTTAGAGAACTCTGGAGGGAACTTTAACCTAGTCTGGTTGGGAAGGAAGTAAAGCAGGCCTTACTACCTCAAGCCTGAATAATTATACTAGGCTTCTCATTCCTCCAGGCAGTTACACACAGAATTTCTGGGCTCATCTTTCTCAAAGATATTTTCCAACTTGAGGAAATTGTCTCCTGTTTGAAGACTTTCAATGGCCCCCTATTACCTCACAGACACAATAAGGAAAACATTGATAATGCTGTAGCAAATGTCATTGTGCCTCATCTAATAAAGGCCCAGAGAGTTTTAGAAACTTGAGTGAAGCCACAGAAATGGTAGAAACAAGATCAAATTCCCTCTGAGCAAACCCTGCATCAAATCCTCTTTATACACTATAGCTACCTCTTTGATATTGTAAAATGTAACCATTTTTCTCTAATCATAAGTATGGAGCTTACAAATGTTACAGATAAATCAGGTAATGTTCCCAAATAAAAAGTACTTAACCTAATTTTTCCCTTGGGAACAATTCGATTAGCCTACATGCTTAAAGCTAATCTAAGATCAATGTTTGATTAATATGCCTGCGTTCACAAGCCTGGGACTATAAAATAAGGGTCACATTTACACTTCTACCTTAATTACAATAACTCTGAAACTCCCACCTGCTAAAGAAGAATACAGCAGTAGTGGATACCTCTTGGTGCTCCACCCAGCTCACTACTAAGTTTGGGGTTTTTAAGGAGGGACAGCTTTCCTTTTCGTCAAAGAATTGCCCTCAGGAACCGCTTCATTAAGAAGGCTATTCCAATCCTCCACACTTGGGACCTGAGGGCAAACATCAGCAAATGACTGCCCGAGATGTGTAGTACAAAAGGCCAATTCTGTGATGTGATCCACTTTCTAGAATCCGTGCATGGAGTCTGATGGAAGCTAACTTCCAGCTGAGACCTCGTTCTTGAGTAGCTTTCTTCCCCTTCCCTGTCCTGCTTCTCTCATGCACTTCTCCCAAGAACAGTGCTCAAATCAGTCACTTGGGCAAGAATTCCCATCTCAGGCAAGGCTTTTAAGTAACCTATCCCCAAAGGAGAAACTAACTCTGAGTATTCCTCATTTGTTTCTGTAAGCCACCGAGGGAGCCTCCTAGGTGCCTACTAACCAATCTGTCATGGCAGCCTCATCGATGTCCTCCACCTTTTCCTCTCCCATGCAGATGTCCTTACCACTGCTCAGGTACCTGGTTGACTGAACTCCACAATGGTTTCTGCTGAAGGCTTGCACCTTGAGAACAACAATGTTTATGCTAAGGATGCTGGTTATTGGAGGTTCCCCAAACTGGCAATGGTCAAGATGCTGCAGGCCACCTGACTTCCACACAGAGCTGGAAGAATGGCCTTTTTCCTCGCTTTCTGGACACTCATTCATGGAGGCCCTAGAGCAGGTCTGTTTTTGTCCAGAGTTTCAGGAGGTCTGATTTCTGGATTTTATTTCTGTAATCCTGAGGGATCAATCCCATTTCTAGGGGCAGGTGGCAAAGCTGACAGCATCCCTTTAAAATCTTCTTACAGCCTATGCCCTCAACCGAACATATCCCTCCTATTCCAGCTAAAAAACAAAAGCCCTGCTGGTGAGCATGAGTGCATGGGGAGGAAGCCTTATCTACACCAGCATCTTCTGGCACCGTATTCAGCCAGCCAATTTTTTTTTTTAACTCGGTTTTTATTTTAAGCCTGTATCACGGAAACCTCCTTCCTGAAACTATTTTGGATAGAGAACTTCTGTAAAGAAGAACAGATACAACCTGTTTTTGAGAAACTCTTAGTTCATGAAACTTATTAAAATGTGCTTAGATACACATAGGAAAAACTTTCAAAATACAATTCCTCTAAACCTTACAAAGTTTATTTGGTTTTAAATAAGGAACTTTTAGAATGAAATCCAAGAATTTTTTCCATTTCTCTTTCACAGTGATTCAAAGTTTATGTGGCATTTTCTCTAATATGTTATTAAAACAATTCTCAAGCACACAGTAAAGTTGAAAGAATTTTATAGTAAACATCTCCATACTCATCATCTATATTTTACCATTGAAGTTTTACATATTATACTGGCTTCCTCATATCATGTTACATCTAACAATCAATCTATCCATTCATCAGTGATGGTGGTTTCATTATTTTTAAAAATGACATTTCGTACTTTGATTTGGAACAAGAAAATATGCCATATTTGAAAGTCTAAGTGAAAATAAATCCTACTGGATATTATCTCTTCAACAATAAAAATACTAGAGACATAATCTCTTATAGTCTTAAAACGCTGTACTTGCCATACTGGCCTGGCAGGGACATCTTAAATTATCTTTAAAAATACTAGTTCTGGGTGAATATTATTTTAAAGCAATGGTGAAAGCAGTCAAGAATTAGATCACATGGAAAGGTGAGCAGAATGTCAAGTAAAATTTTAAGTACTTTAGGAAATTTTAATTTCCTAAAGCCTTTGTCAGTTCAATCATCAGTGTGGGAAGCTATTTTTACTTAATCAGTAGGTAAATGTGCCTATTTATTAACTCTTGTGTATGAAGTCAGAAACTGAACTTCAGTTACAATATTAGCGCACTAAATAGAACCATATAAACCTCTCTAACATTTACATTTATGTGATCGAATCACCTGAAAAGTATTACATTAGGAGAACTATACTCCATTTTGTGACACCATTTTTGATAGGGCTCTAAGCAGAGACAAGTTTGGGCTAGCAAAAAAGCAGACATACATTTGGTTTTGCTTTCATAAAAGTAAAATTTGTTTATGTTGGTACATATGAAGTAGTTTTATCATTTCAAATAGAATAACCAGACAGTGGACTCAAAGAAAATTTGACTGATTGATTTGTTGCTTAAAGTGGCTAGTTCCTTGAGAATGCTACCAGATAATGGCAATGGTGACGAAAGCCAAATCCTTGTATAAAAACAGACAAGAAGGAGACAGTTTAACCCAAAAGCCATGGACTACATTTACAACCAAACTTGGTTCATGGAGATACCCCAAATTCAAGTGGATGGGGACAACCCACCAATAGCCACAAGATTTGCATCATATTAGCATCTGTGCAGAGGGAAGCTGAGAGAAGCTATAGGGCATCTCCCAAATGTGAAAGCAGGAGAGTTCAGAATTCACTGAAAGCATAGCAGGCGAATTAGAAGACAGCAGGTGAAACCAACAAGTTTATCTACTCCAATAGGAGGTGATTACAAGGTGCACAGTAAAATCTGAAGGGTCCATAAACTTTTGAGAATAATCAGCTAGGGCTCCCTTCCAGGTCAGGGCCCGCACACTATAGCAAAAGGGCTGCTAGTAAATCAAACCTCAAAAGGACCAAGATAACAGAGAGCATGGAAAGAAATGGTCCAGATAAAAGTTGGAGAGGGGAGCAAAACCAGGAAATTTAAGAACACAAGCCACCGTGTTATGTTAACACTATAAGAAAACAAGTGGTAGCTCTGTGAAGTCAGAAAAACTCCTTGAATCAAGCCTCTTTCTAAAAGCTAAGGAAAACTAATGCCACATAAAAATAAACACAGAAGTATTGAAGTCAGATTTCATGTTGTTATTTTTTTAAAAGAAAATAGAATAAGGAGGAGAATAACATTCCTAGTCAGTGAGAGGATTCCAGAAAGACACGCCCATAAAATAGATAAACATGAACCTATTATTTCTTTTCTTTCCTTTTTCTTTTTCTTTTCTTTTTTTTTTTTTTTTTTGAGATGGAGTCTTGCTCTGTTGCCCAGGTTGGAGTGCAGTGGCACAATCTCGGCTCACTGCAGCCTCCACCTCCAGGTTCAAGCGATTATTCTGCCTCAGCCTCCCACCACCACGCCCACTAAGTTTTGCATTTTAGTAGAGATGGGGTTTCACCATGTTGGTCAGGATGGTCTCGACCTCCTGACCTCGTGATCCACCTGCCTCGGCCTCCCAAAGTGCTGGGATTACAGGTGTGAACCACTGTGCCTGGCCAACCTATTATTTCAAAATGATCTAAAAGATATTAAGAAAATAAAACACAACAGAACAACATAAATCAGAAGTAGAAAAATGAGGTGACAAAACTCGAGAAAGAAATAGAAATTAATCACTTTGGAAATGAAGACTAAAATAAAAGGAGCATGAAAATAAAAAGAAAATAAAACACCTTAAAAAGAATAGAGAGCAAAAGGGGAAGTTTATTTTTTAAATAATGAGAAGAAAGAAATAAAAAGTATATGAGAAAAAATGACAGATACTGAAAACAGTCAAAGAAGAGCCAGTATATGGATAATAGAAATTCTTGAAGAAGAAAAACAAGGCAACAGAACAAACACTAAAAAGTATAAATAAAAAATTCCTAAAGCAGACAAATACTTGAAACTACATTTTAAGCTTAGCAGTCTTTAAATAAAAAGAAAAAATTATTTGGGCATCTACCCTCTCTTCCCCAAAAAAGAAAATTAGATTACACATAATCAATCAAACATTTAGAAAGCAATGCTTTGGGGCAGGATAAAATAGAGTAACATATTTAAGACAAGAAAAGAAAATACAAGCCAAAGATTTAAATCTAGCAAAAACTTATTTTCCACTACAAACGGCACAGACTAGTATCAACATGTGACAACTCAAAGAATTCCCATAAGTGATTCTTCAGGAATCTACTAGAGCAGGGCTCTCCAACCTGGGGGGTCCACAGACCCTGGGACTCGTCCATGGCCTGTTAGGAACTGGGCTGCACAGCAGGAGGTGAGCAGCAGGTGAGCGAGCATTACCGCCTGAGCTCCGCCTCCTGTCTAATCAGCAGTGGCATTAATCTCTCACAGGAGTATGAACTGTATAGTGAACTGCTCATGTGAGGCATCTAGGTTGTGGGTCCCTTATGAGAATCTAATGCCTGATGATCTGAGATGGAACAGTTTCATCCCAAAGCCATCCCCTAATCCCTTCTGTTCATGGAAAAATTGTCTTTCACAAAACTGGTCCCTAGTAGCAAAAAGGTTGGGGACTGCTGTACTAGAGAATAAACTTCAGACAACAATAGCTCAGAGATATTACACAAGGGTTGATGATGAGCATTAGATACATGGTTACTTGTAGAACTTAGACTAAATAAATACTAAGAACTAAATAAAGGTTAAAAGATATGTAATAGTTATTTGCTTAAACAATGTAAACATAGTTCAAGCATAAAAAATGGGGGAATAGAAATAGGCAAATGTTAGCATGCTTTCATTAAGAAACATCATAAATGATTTTATTTTAGTAAATGGAAAACTGTGAAAGTTTGACAGAGAGACAGCTTTGTAAGCAAACATTGAGAATATGTAATTAGAACGTGTTTCTTTAGTCACTCAATGCTTTGTGGGAAGAATGGAGCATTAAGAAGCTATCGTAGGGTCAGGTGAGAGCTGATGGCATGGGCTAGGCAGTGGTAGCAGAGATGGGGAGAAGGGGAAGAAATGGCTTCTAGGATGCATTCCCAGGACTTGCCAATATGGGCACAAGCGAAATGTAGGAATAAGGGCTAACTTCTAAATTTGCTTTTCAACACTTGATGGTTGCTGATCCAGTCTGAAGACTGGGGATAGAGAAGGTTTTGGGTGGCAGCAGTGGTGGTGATGTTGGAAAAACAACTAATCTGTTTTTGCCATGTTCAGTTTGAGATGCATCTTAGACTCCATCTGCACATCTGTCAAGCAGACTATTAGTAGATACTCAAGTCTGGAGTTCTAAGTAGAGATTAGGGTAGATTTGGGAGTCAAATAGATACTATTTACATCTATGGAACAGAATGAGGTCACATGTGAGAGTGATTGGACGTTCAAAAGCAGCAGAGCCATGGGAGAATGTCAATATTGGGATGTGAAGCAGAGAAGTCAGCACAAAAGGCTTCTACATGTGCTTGATAAGTGTGGTGTCAGGAAGCTGATCCCCAGCCACTGCTGCAGTGACATGTCCCATGAAGGCTCTAACAGTTTCATGCAGGTACAAATGGGCAGTACCTGACCCAGGTAGAAACCAGGTACCTCCCCCTTTCTACCCTGGGCTTCTCTGACCCATGAAATAGGAATCTACTGACAGTTGTGCATGAACTGAGACTAGGAAGATAACACTTGTGGGACTATCCCTGAGCTGTGGGAAATGAGATCCAGTAGATACATGCTTGTATCTCCTGTCTATCCTCCAGGCAGACAATTCTAAGGCACATTTTATCACACTCTTCAGGGTCTCATGAATCAAACACTTGTTGCACCAATCACCTGTAACTGTGGCCACTTCCGTAATATGACCTTTTATTGACTTTCTCTTCTTCTCTATGACCTCTGATATGGTTGGCTGTGTCCCCGCCCAAATCTCATCCTGTAGCTCCCATAATTCCCACATGTTGTAGGAGGGACATGGTGGGAGATAACTGAATCATGGGGGTGGGTCTTTCCCATGCTGTTCTCATGATAGTGAATAAGTCTCATGAGATCTGATGGTTTTAAAAATGGGAGTTTCCCTGCACAAGCTCTCTCTCTGACTGCTGACATCCATGTAAGATATGACTTGCTTTTTCTTGCCTTCTACCATGATTGTGAGGCCTCCCCAGCCATGTAGAACTATAAGTCCATTAAACCACTTTGTTTGTAAATTACCCAGTCTCATGTATGTCTTCAGCAGCAGCATGAAAATGGACTAATACAGTAAATTGGTACCAGTAGAGTGGGGTGCTGCTGAAAGATACCTGAAAATGTGGAAGTGACTCTGAAACTGGGTAACACGCAGAGGTTGGAACAGTGTTGAGGGCTCAGAAGACAGGAAAATGCGGGAAAGTATGGAACTTCCTAGAGACTTGTTGAATGACTTTGACCAAAATGCTGATAATGAAACGGACCATGAAATCCAGGCTGAGGTAGTATCAGGTGGAAATGAAGAAATTGTTGGGAACATAACTCTTGTTACATTTTAGCAAAGAGACTGGCAGCATTCTGCCCCTGCCCTAGAGATTTGTGGAACTTTGAACTTGAGAAAGATGATTTAGGGTATCTGGCAGAAGAAATTTCTAAGCAGCAAAGCATTCAAGTGGTGACTCAGGTGCTGTTAAAGGTGTTTAGTTTTAAAAGGGACACAGAGCATAAAAATTTGGAAAATTTGCAGCCTGATGATGCGATAGAAAAGAAAATCTCATTTGCTGAGGAGAAACTCAAGCTGGCTGCAGAAATGTGCATAAGTAACGAGGAGTCAAATGCTAATTCCCAAGACAATGGGGAAAATGTCTCCAGGGCATGCCAGAGGTCTTCGCAGCAGTCCCTCCCATCACATATGCTGTGTGCAGCATAGGGACTTGGTGCCCTGCATACTAGCTACTCCAGCCATGACTCAAAGGGGCAAGGTACAGGTCGAGGCATGGCTTCAGAGGGTGTAAGCCCCAAGCCTTGGCATTTTCCACATGGTATTGAGCCTACAGGTGCACAGAAGTCAATAATTGAGGTTTGGGAACCTCTGCCTAAATTTCAGAGGATGTATGGAAATGCCTGGATGCCCAGGCAGAAGTTTGCTGCAGAGTGGGGGCTCTCATGGAAAACCTCTGCTGGGGCAGTGCAGAAGGCAAATGTGGGGTTGGAGCCACCACACAAAGTCCCTATTGGGGCACGACCTAGTGGAGCTGTGAGAAGAGGGCCACCATCCTCCAGACCCCAGAATGGTAGATCCACCAACAGCTTGCACTATAGGCCTGGAAAAACCACAGACACCCAATGTCAGCTCATGAAAGCAGCAGGAGGGAGGCTGTACCCTGCAAAACCACAGGGCAGAGCTGCCCAAGACCATGGGAACCCACCTCTTGCATCAGCGTGACCTGGATGTGAGACATGGAGTCAAAGGAGATCATTTTGGAGCTTTAAGGTTTGACTGCCCCACTGGATTTTGGACTTGCATGGGGCCTATAGCCCCTTTGTTTTGGCCAATTTCTCCCATTCGGAATGGCTGTGTTTCCCCAATGCCTGTACCCCCATTGTATCTACGAAGTAACTAACTTGCCTTTGATTTTACAGAATCATAGGTGGAAGGGACTTGCCTTGTCTCAGATGAGACTTTGGACTGTGGACTTTTGAGTTAATGCTGCAATGAGTTAAGACTTTCGGGGACTGTTGGGAAGGCATGATTGGTTTTGAAATGTGAGGACATGAGATTTGGGAGGGGCCCGGACTGGAATGATATGGTTTGGCTGTGTCCCCACCCAAATCTCACCCTGTAGCTCCCATAATTTCCACGTGTTGTAGGAGGGACCCAGTGGGAGATAACTGAATCATGGGGGTGGGTATTTCCCATGCTTTTCTCATGATAGTAAATAAGTCTCACGAAATCTGATAGTTTTAAAAACAGGAGTTTCCCTGCACAAGTTCTCTCTTTTCCTGCTGTCATCCATGTAAGATGTGACTTGCTTTTTCTTGCCTTCCACCATTATTGTGAGGCCTCCCCAGTGATGTGGAACTGTAAGTCCGTTAAACCTCTTTTGTAAATTGCCCAGTCTCAGGTTGTCTTTATCAGCAGCATGAAAATGGACTAATACAATCTCTCACTTCAGCTCCCTGGAATCTTTCTCCAAATAGACAATCTGACTACAAGTCTTTGTCTCAGGCTCTGTTTTAGGAGGGAACCAATATTTCAAGAACAAGACAGTATTCAATTGTGTTGAATGCTCCCAAGAGGCCAAGGTCCACAGGATGTGACTAGATTGGATTACTGGGAACCCTGACAAGAGCAGTTCCAGTGGAGAAGACACTCAATATGAGGAGTTTGAAGAGAATAGCAAGTGGGGAAATGAAGACAGCAAATGGTAGACATTCTTTCAACAGTCCAAATCTTGTGGACCTTTGACTTCTCAGGTACTCTCTTCCTTTTGAAATATATCACACTTGACAGTGACTGGTGAGGAGAAATATGGGTCAATAGCTTGACCCTACATAGGATCAAGGCAAGGTTTTTTTTTTTTTTTTTTTTTTTTTAATATACTTTAAGATCTAGGGTACATATGCACAACATGCAGGTTTGTTACATATATATCCATGTGCCATGTTGGTTTGCTGCACCCATTAACTCGTTATTTACATTAGGTATTTCTCCTAATGCTATCCCTCTCTCATCCCCCCACCCCATGACAGGCCCTAGTGTGTGATTTTTCCTGCCCTGTGTTCAAGTGTTCTCATGGTTTAATTCCCACCTATGAGTGAGAACATGCAGTGTTTGGTTTTCTGTCCTTGCAATAGTTTGCTCAGAATGATGGTTTCTGGCTTCATCCATGTCCCTACAAAGGACATGAATTCATCCTTTTTTTAAAGGCTGCATAGTATTCCGTGGTATATATTTGCCACATTTTCTTAATCCAGTCTATCATTGACAGACATTTGGGTTGGTTCCAAGTCTTTGCTATTATGAATAGGGCTGCAATAAACATACGTGTGCATGTTTCTTTATAGTAGCATGATTTATAATCCTTTGGATATATACCCAGTAATGGAATGGCTGGGTCAAATGGTATTTCTAGTTCTAGATCCTGGAGGAATTGCCACACGGTCTTCCACAATGGTTGAACTAGTTTACAGTCCCACCAACAGTGTAAAAGCGTTCCTATTTCTCCACATCCTCTCCAGCACCTGTTGTTTCCTGACTTTTTAATGATTGCCATTCTAACTGGTGTGAGATGGTACCTCATTGTGGTTTTGATTTGCATTTCTCTGATGGCCAGTGATGATGAGCATTTTTTCATGTGTCTGTTGGCTGCATAAGTGTCTTCTTTCGAGAATTGTCTGTTCATATCCTTTGCCGACCTTTTGATGGGGTTATTTGATTTTTTTTTCTTGTAAATTTGCTTAAGTTCCTTGTAGATTCCAGATATTAGCCCTTTGTCAGATGGGTAGATTGCAAAAGTTTTCTCCCATTCTGTAGTTTGGATCAAGGCAAGGTTTTTTAAAGCCAGGAGACAGTAGACCATAAGAATGATAAGCATGCCCAACAGGGGGAGGGGAAATTGGGAATTAGAGAAAGTGGGATCTTGAGCCCAAGTGTAGGGGTTGGCCTTTGCCCAGAACAGGGACCCCTCATTCATAGAGGCAGAGGGAAGGCAGAGTATAGACAGGTGTGGATATAGGTAGGTGTGGGGGCTAAGATGGTGGGGAAATAATGGAATTCATCTCTGGTTGCTTCCATTTTCTCAACAAATTATATTATTAGGTCAAAAGCTGAGGGAGGGCAGTTGGGGGTATAGAAGGTTTGAAAAAATAAGACGAGGGAAATAATTTTGGAAACTAAGAACATAAACCTTGACTTAATCCATTTGCATTGCTATAAAGGAATACCTAAGGCTGAGTAATTTATTTTTTTTAAAAAAAGGCTTATTTGGCTCAGTAGTTCTGGAGCCTATACAAGAAGCATGATGCCAGCATCTGCTTTAAGTGAGGGTTTCAAGAAGCTTCCACTCACGGAGGAAGAGGAAGGGGAGCAGGCATCAAACAGTGAGAGAGGAGAAAAGAGAGAGAAGGAGGTGCCATGCTCTTTTAGACAGTCAGTTCTCACAGAGACTAACACAGTGGGAACTCATTTATTATCACAAGGATGGAACTGAGCCATTCATGAGGTATCTGTCCCCAGGATCCAAACACCTCCCACCAGGTCCCACCTCCAACACTGGGGATCAAATTTCAACATGAGACTTGGAGGAAACAAATATCCAAACTATATCAAATACATTAAGCAAGTGAGGGCTGAGATGTACTGAGTGCTCATTTATTTATTTTACTAGAAAGACTGATAATTAATTTCTATCCCATTTTGGGGACAGGAGGCTTTTACATCCAGATACTGTTTATTTTTTAAAACTTTCTGTTACCAACATGATAGAGTAGGAAAAATTATAATAAAGAAGAGCAAAATGGAAACCCAGCCTCTCAGACCAAAAGCTAGGTGCCAGGAAGGGCCAGGGGAAGGATGACTGCTCAAAGGACCATGGTCCCACAACGAACATTTAATTTGGGTCATATAATTGCTTCAATGTTGTCAATGTACATTAAAAAAACTCCTGTTGCAAACACGCAGATGATTTTTCAGTAAAAGTATGCTTTATAATATATATTTTTCTCAAAACGATGCATTAGATAGAATTATAATCTTTCCTCTATCAGCAGCTCAGAAAAATAAAAGTTCTATGAGTTTATTGCAGTGGTACAGGTGAGACTCATTAAATGACTGTAGGCTTCCCCAACCATAAGCCTAAGTAAAGAAGTTTCTAAGTACCACACTGAGCAGTGACATCATTGTTTCCCTAGTTACCCAATGTGGAGGCAGAAATGAATAAGCTAGACATAAATGCAATAACTGATGGGGTGGGAGTGTTATTACTTTTTATGGCCATGAGATCTGTAATCCCTGTAACTCAAAATGTGGTCACTCAAAACATGTAACCAAAAAATGTTATGGGGACTGTTGACTCATTGCTTATGGTACTGGCAAAATATGTTCTATATTCATTTACTTCTGTGGGAGCTGAAAGTAGCTGTTTCATTGGCTATCTCCAAAGTCCTGAATTAGAGTTTTGTGTATATGTCAACACAAAAATATACACACATTTTGTATTTTACAAAGAACTAGTAGATAACAAGTATCAAGTAAATATCACAAGATTATAAAATATGTATGTGCTTATTTATGTAATACACATGGTTCATTCCATTCATTCAGTTAAATGACACCTACTCCTGATACTCTCAAAAGCTGAAACAATCCTGTTGCTACCCTGATATGAAACTTAAGTCCACTTTTCTTTTGTGCTTATTGTAATATGTAGCCATCAAGTAGTCTTTTTTTCTTTAAGGTGATTGTCTTTCACAATCATCTTAAGTACTTTTTGGAACAACTCTAATAGGTAAGCTAAAATGATTACTCTCATTTTAGAGGTGGCAAAACCAAAGAGTATAAAGTTTAAATGTTCCATACAAACTCATCTTTTATTGTTGTTGTAAATACTTTTGTTTCAGGGTGCATCTGAGATCAATGGCCAAAGAAAATGGGCTCTGAACAGTGTTTCACTGTCATGTCCAGGATCTGGACAGTTGTATTTGAATGCTGGGTTTGATATACATTAACTAGAAGATAAAGCATGCCGACTATGGCTAACAGACACAGTGCCCCATCACGCCTGAACAAAAAGATATTTTATACCAGAAGTGTGGAACAGGATTTTTTGCAGTTTTGCTAGAATTCTCGTCACAGTGCTTAACAATGTTACATCATTTAGATAATAATTTTTCTGGTTTTCAGTTTACCTAATAGTAAGTTTTTGATTCTTTTATGCAGTTTTTTCAATCAGAACAACATCGTACCCGTCCTTTCAGTATATTATTCCCAAATAAAAGTTTAACCTATTTTCAGAATTTTAGGACTGTGCACTATAGCAATTAGTTTTACAGAAATCTGTGGAGGGGGAGGGGCCAAAAGAGCCAAACAGAAACAGCTGCTGTCGGAGGCTCCCACTGAGAATGAAAATGTCAAGTGAATCCTGCATCAGCAACTGAGGTATCCAGGCTCTCTCTTTGGGACTAACTAGGCAGTTGGCGTGACCCACGGAGAGCAAGGAAAAGTAGGGTGGAGTGATGGCCCACGGAGGAGCTGCACAGGGCAAGGGGAGCTCCCACCCCCGGCCAAGGTGTGCGGTGAGTGATTGTGCTACACGGCCTGGGAAAACCACACGTTTTCCACAGATCTGTGCAACCCATGGATCAGGAGATCCCCTCTTATGAGCCCACACCACCAGCGCCCTGGTTCCCAGCACAGAGCTGTGCAGGTTCTTAACAGACATCTTGGCTGGAGGCTGCCTAAGACTACCAAGTTCCCAGGAGCTTGGGCGGCTGTCATCACTGCAGCTGCTTGCTGCCTTAGACCAACTGAGCTCCCAGGGGGAAGGGTGGCCATTATCACTGTGGCTTCCTGCTGCCTAAGATGACTGAGCTCCCAGGGGGAGGGGCAGCAGCCACCACTGCAGCTCCAGTCTGCTGGTTTTCCCCTGTGGGTGCTGGGGAGATTGAGTGGTTTGGACCCAAGAGGAATTCCCCGCAGCACAGCACAGTGGCTGTGGCAGATCATGGCCAGACTGCCTTTCTAGGCCAGACCCTGACCCATCCCTCCTCAACCAGCGGGGCCTCCTTGTGGGAATTTTAGCTACTCAGGCCAGGGGTTTACAGTCAGAACTCACGTCTCCCTGGGACAGACCCTCGTAGGGGAGGGGCAGCCACGGTCTCTGTGGATCAGCAGACTTAGTCTTTCCCTCGGTGTCTCTGAGGAGTCAGGGCAGTCTGGATGAGTGGGATTCCCCCAGCGCAGCACACCCGCTCCACTGAGGGGCAGCTAGAGTGCTTTGTTAAGTGGGTCTCTGATCCCATGCCTCCTGACTGGGTGAGACCCCCACAACGGAGTTGCCAGACATCCTATACAGGAGCATTCCCACTGGCATTAGGTTGGTGTCCCTCTGGGACAGAACTCCCAGAGGAAGGAGCAGGCAGCCTTCTTTGCTGTTCTGTAGCCTCCATTGGTGACACCTCCAGGTGTGGGAGGAACCCAGGTAAAGAGGATCTGGAGTACACTCCCAGCAAACTGAAGCAGCCCTACAGAAGAGGGGCCTGACTGTTAAAAGAAAAACAAACAGAAAGCAACAACAGCATCAACAAAAAAAGTCCCCACAAGAACCCCATTCAGAGGTCAGCAACCTCAAAGATTGAAGCTAAAGTCATGGAGATGAGAAAGAATCAACAAAAAATGCTGAAAACTCAAAAAGCCAGAGTGCCTCTTCTTCTCCAAGTGATTGCAACACCTCTTTAGCAAGGGCACAGAACTAGGAGGAGGCTGAGACGGATGAATTGACAGAAGTAGGCTTCAGAAGAATGGTAATAATGAACTTCGTTAAGATAACGGGGCATATTCTAACCCAATGCAAATAAGCTAAGAACCATGATAAAACATCACGGGAGCTGTTAGCCAGCATAACCAGTTTAGAGTGGAATATAAATGACCTGATGGAGTTGAAAAACCCAATACAAGAACTTCACAGTGCAACTGCAAGTATCAATAGCCCAATAGAGCAGGCAGAGGAAAGAATTTCAGAACTTGAAGACTATCTTGTTGAAATAAGACAGGCAGACAAGACTAGAGAAAAAACAATGAAAAGGAATGAACGAAATTTCTGAGAACTATGAGATTATGTAAAAAGACTGAACCTATGACTGATTGGGGTACCTGAAAGAGATAGGGAGAAAGAAACCAAGTTGGAAAACATAATTCAGGATATCATCCAGGAGAGCTTTCCCAACCTAGCAAGACGGGTTAACATTCAAATTTACAAAATCCAGAGAACCCCATTAAGATACTCCATGAGAAGATCAATCCCAAGACACATAATCATCAGATTTTCCAAGGTTAAAATGAAGAAAAAAATGCTAAGGGCAGCAAGAGAGAAAGACTGGGCCACCTACAAAGGGAAGCCCATCAGACTAACAGTGCACCTCTCAGCAGAAACCCTACAAGCCAGAAGAGATTGGGGGTCAATATTCAACATTCTTAAATAAAAGAATTTCCAACCCAGAATTTCATATCTGGACAAACTAAGCTTCATAAGTGAAGGAGAAATAAAATCCTTTTCAGACAACCAAATGCGGAGGGAATTTATCACCGCCATGCCTGCCCTGCAAGAGCTCCTTCTGAAGGAAGCACTAAATATGGAAAGGAAAAACCATTACCAGCCACCATAGAAATACACTGAAGTACAAAGACCAATAACACTATAAGGGAACTATATCAACAAGTCTGCAAAATAGCTAGAATCATGATGACAGGATCAAATTCACAGATAACAATATTAACCTTAAATGTAAATGGGTTAAGTGCCTCAATTAGAAGACACAGAATGGCAAGCTGCATAAAGAGTCAAGTCCCATCAGTGTGCTGTATTCAAGAAACACATGTCATGTGCAAAGACACACATAGGCTCAAAATAAAGGGACAGAGGATAATTTACCAACCAAATGGAAAGCAGAAAAAAGCAAGGATTGAAATCTTAGTTTCTGACAAAACAGACTTTAGATCAACAAAGATTGAAAAAGACAAAGAAGGGCATTACATAATGGTAAAGGGTTCAACTCAATAGGAAGAGCTATTTTAAATAAATATGCACCCAATAAAGGAGACCCTAGATTCACAAAACAAATTATTAGAGACATACAAAGAGACTTACACTCCCACATGATAAAAGTGGGAGACTTTAACACCCCTTATCAACATTAGACAAATTACTGAGATAGAAAATTAACAAAGATATTCAGGTCTTAAATTCAGCTCTGGATCAAGTGAACCTGATAGATATGTACAGAACTCTCCACCCCAAAACAAGAGAATATGCATTCTTCTCAGTGCCACATGGGACCTACTCTAAAATCGATCACATAATTGGAAGTAAAACACTCCTCAGCAAAAGCGAAAGAACTGAAATCATGACAAACAGTCTCTCAGAACACAGCACAATCAT
This sequence comes from Rhinopithecus roxellana, assembly GCF_007565055.1. NCBI lineage: Eukaryota > Metazoa > Chordata > Mammalia > Primates > Cercopithecidae > Rhinopithecus > Rhinopithecus roxellana. The sequence goes on along the minus strand of NC_044551.1, from coordinate 54,107,240 downwards.
ATTAGAACTCAAGATTAAGAAACTCACCCCAAACCACACAATTACATTGAAATTGAACAACCTGCTCCTGAATGACTCCTGGGTAAATAATAAAATTAAAGCAGAAATCAAGAAGTTCTTTGAAACCACTGAGAACAAGGAGACAATCTACCAGAATCTCTGGGACTGGCTAAAGCAGTGTTAAGAAGAAAGTTTATAGCACTAAATGTCCACATCAAAAGACTACAAAGATCTCAAATTAACACCCTAACGTCGTAATTAAAGAACTAGAGAACCAAGAGCAAACAAACCCCAAAGCTAGCAGAAGACGAGAAATAACCAAGATCAGAGTGGCACTGAAGGAGAGAGAGACATGAACAACCCTTAGAAAAATTAACAAATCCAGGAACTGTTTTTTTGAAAAAAAAAAAAAAAAAAAAACAGTTAGCTAGACTAATAAAGATGAAAATCAAGTAGACACTATAAAAACTTATACAAACAATCATCAATCATCAGAGAATGCTATAAACACCTCTATGTAAATAAACTAGAAAATCTAGAAGAAATGGATAAATTCCTGGACACATACACCCTCTCAAGACTAAGCCAGGAAGAAGCTGAATTCCTGAATAGACCAATAATGAGTTCTGAAGTTCAGGCAGTAATAAATAGTCTACCAACGAAAAAACGTCCAGGACCAGACAGATTTACAGCTGAATTCTATCAGAGATACAAAAAGAAGCTGGTACCATTTTTTCTGAAACTATTCCAAACCATTGAAAACTCATTTTATGAGGACAGCATGATCCTGATACCAAACCCTGTCAGAGATACAACAAAAAAAGAAAACTTCAGGCCAATATCCCTAATGAACACTGATGCAAAAACCCTCAATAAAATACTGGCAAACTGAATCCAGTAGCACATCAAAAAGCTGATCCACTGTGATCAAGCTGGCTTCATTCCCAAGATACAAGGCTGGTTCAACATACACAAATCAATAAACATAATTCACCACATAAACAGAACTAAAGACAAAAACTACATGATTATCTCAATAGGCACAGAAAAGGCCTTTGATAAAATTCAACATCCCTTCATGCTAAAAACTCTCAATAAACTAATTGTTGATGGAACATAACTCAAAATAATAAGAGCCATTTATGACAAACCCACAGCAAACATCATAGTGAATGGGCAATAGCTGGAAGCATTCACCTTGAAAACAGCATAATACAAGGATGGCCTCTCTCACCACTCCTATTCAACATAGTATTGGAAGTTGTGGCCAGGGCAATCAGGCAGGAGAAAGAGATAAAAGGTATTCAAATACAAAGAGAGGAAGTCAAACTGTTTGCAGGTAACATGATTCTGTATCTAGAAAACGTCCTCGTCTCAGCCCCAAAGCTTCTTAAGCTGATAAGCAACTGCAGCGAAGTCGCAGGATACAAAATCAATGTGCAAAAATCACAAGCATTCCTATTCACCAACAACAGACAAGCAGAGAGCCCAAACATGAATGAACTCCCATTCGCAATTGTTACAAAGAGAATATAGCTAACAAGGGAAGTGAAGGATCTCTTCAAGGAGAGCTACAAACCACTGCTCAAGGAAATCAGAGAGGACACAAACAAATGGAAAAACATTCCATACTCATGGATAGGAAAAAACAGTATCATGAAAATGGCCACACTGCCCAAAGTAATTTATAGATTCAATGCAATTCCCATTAAACTATCATTGACATTCTTCACAGAATTAGAAAAAACTACTTTAAAATTCATATGAAACCAAAGAGTCCATATAGTCAAGACACTCCTAAGCAAAAAGAAGAAAGCTGGAGGCATCATGCTACCCAACTTCAAACAAAACAGCATGGTACTGGTACAAAAACAGACACATAGACCAATGGAACAGAATAGATAACTCAGAAATAAGACTGCCCATCTACAACCATCTTATCTTTGACAAACCTAACAAAAATGAGCAATGGGGAAAGGATTCCCTATTTAATAAATGGTGCTGGGAGAACTGGCTAGCCATATGCAGAAGACTGAAACTGAAGCCCTTCCTTACACTTATCCAAATGTTAACTCAAAATGAATTAAAGACTTAAATGTAAAACCCTAAATTATAAAAACCCTAGAAGAAAATCTAGGCAACACCACTCAGGACATAGGCACAGCCAAAGATTTCAGGATGAAAACATCAAAAGCAGTTGCAACAAAAGCAAAACTTGACAACTACGATCTAATTAAACTAAAGAGCTTCTGCACAGCAAGAGAAACTATCATCAGACTGAACAGACAACCTGCAGAATGGGAGAAAACTTTTGCAATCTATCCATCTGACAAAGGTCTAATATTCAGAATCTACAACGAACTTAAACAAATTTACAAGAAAAAACCAACTGCATTAAAAAGTGGGCAAAGGACATGAACAGACATTTCTTAAAGGAAGACGTTTATGCATCCAACAAACATGAAAAAAAGCTCAACATCACTGATCATTAGAGAAATGCAAATCAAAACCACAATGAGATACCATCACACACCAGTCGAATGGCCATTATCAAAAAGACAAGGAACAACAGATACTGGTGAGGCTGTGGAAAAATAGGAATGCTTTTACACTGTTGGTGATAATATAAATTAGTTCAACCATTGTGGAAGATGGCGTGGCAATTCCTCAAAGACCTGGAACCAGAAATACCATTTGACCCAGCAATCTCATTACTGGGTATATACCCAAAGGGATATAAATCATTCTGTTGTAAAGATACATGCATGTATATGTTCACTGCAGCATTATTCACAATAGCAAAGACATGGAATCAACCCAAATGCCCATCAATGATAGACTGGATAAAGAAAATGTGGTAAATATACACAATGGAATACTATGCAGCCATAAAACAGAACAAGATCATGTCCTTTGCAGGGACATGGATGGAGCTGGAAGCCATTATGTTTAGCAAACTAACACAGGAACAGAAAACCAAACATCACATGTTCTCACTTATAAATGGAGCTGAACAAGGAGAACACATGGACACAAGAGGGGAACAACACACACTGGGGCCTGTTAGTGGTGGGGGTGGACAGCATCAGGATAAATAGGTAATGCATGCAGGGCTTAATACCTAACTAATGGGTTGATAGGTGCAACAAACCACCATGGCATACATTTACCTATGTAACAAACCTGCATGTCCTGCACATGCATCCTGGAACCTAAACTTAACTTAAAAATTTCTTCAGCTTTTTTTTTTAATTGAAAGCAGGCATAGCATACTTTTGCCATATGAAAAAGAGTGAAGGAATTGGTTGAAAACCAATTGGTTGAAATAATAGATTAATTGGTAGGACAAGTTTTAGGCAAAGTATACTCAGATATGAGCTTTCATTATTTTGTACTACATATTTCTTTTTAGTTAGTTCTGATATCGACTTTTAAAAATTATCTTTAATTTTTATTTTAACTAAATTTACCGATTTTATAAGCAGTTTAGGGAGTCAAACAAACTTAACAATCTTGTTATAAATATCAACTTCATTTCTCACTCCCAACTCCACCACCATACCTCCAGGCAACCATTTTGAACCTTCGTAGCAGATTGTCTTCCTTTACCTTTTTACTTCAAATGATTATTACACGATTTCTTGACTTTTCCATTTTAGCCATTATCTGCTGATTTCCCAATATAGAAGATGAAGATTTGTTTATCTTTTGCTTCCTGTTTGCTCACATAAATACACACTTTTAATTTCCAATTTTGGCTCTATGGACAATTTTAGTTAGATCACCATTCAGTATTCACTCACATTACTTAAATGCTATCCTCACCTGTGCCACATAATATATTTCCTTTCTGCATAAGTTTTTTCTTTTTTATTGAAACTGAGATACACAGATTTGGATTAATTCTAATTTATAACATATACTTATCACTGGTTTATGTATGACCTTCTTTTAGTTATAATATTTAACTAAAATATTTAAATAATGTAATTAGCTTCCTTGGCCTGACATCTCAGATGAAACCTAGAGACTCGGAAATAACCTTCATCTAACCATCTTCTCCCCACACACAACCTATCTTGTTTTTGTCATGTCCTTACTACTTCCTTTTTTTTTTTTTCAATCACTCTGTTGCCCAGGCTGGGATTATAGGCATGAGTCACTGGACCCAGCCCTTACTTTCCTTTTTATATAACTTTATTGCATCTACATATATTCCTACATATAGGGATACACAGAGTTAGTAGATGAAAAGTGTTTTGGACCTCCCCCCAAAAAATCATTATATGAAAAAGACATGTAAACACGTTTATAGCAGCACAATTCACCAATTGCAAAAATATAGAACCAACCTAAATGCCCATCAACCAATTGTGGTTAAAAAAAAATGTGGCATATAGGCCAGGCACAGTGGCTCATGCCTGTAATCCCAGCATTTTGGGAAGCCAAGGCAGGTGGATCACCTGAGGTGAGGAGTTCGAGACCAGCCTGGTCAACATGGTGAAACCTTGTCTCTACTAAAAATACAAAAATTAGCTGGGCAAGGTGGTGCATGCCTGTAGTCCCAGCTACTTGAGAGGCTGAAGCAGGAGAATTGCTTGAACCCGGGAGACAGAGGTTGCAGTGAGCCAAGATTGTGCCACTGCACTCCAGCCTGGGAGACAGAGCAAAACTCTGTCAAAAAAAAAAAAAAAAAAAAAAAAAAAAAAAAGAAAAAAAAGAAAAAAAAGGAGTATAGAGACTACTCATACTCAGTCATAAAATGGAATGAAATAATGGCATTTGCAGCAACTTGGATGGAGCTGGAGGGCATTATTCTAGGTGAAGTAACTCAGGAATGGAAAACTAAATATCATATGTTCTCACTTATAAGTGGGGGTTAAGCTATGAGGATGCAAAGGTATAAGGATAATGTAATGGACCTTGGAGACTTGAGGATAAGAGTGGGAGTGGGGTGAGGGATAGAAGACTATACATTGGGTACAGGGTACACTGCTTAGGTGACAGGTGCACCAAAATTCTAGAAATCACCAATAAAGAACTTACTTATTTAACCAAAAACCACCTGTACCCCCAAAACTTAAAATTTTTAAGTACATTTTGGGGGTTCACTTGAATGGCAAACTTTGTAATTAGAACCAACCCTTTCACTGAGAACAAGTTGAAAAACTAGACAAAATATTTTTCAAATTTGTTTGAAATTATCAGAGAGATAACAAAACAGTGAAGAAAGATCATGATCAGGAAGAAGGAAGAAACCCAGAGAGGTGCGCTGGAAATTTGAGGCTGTATTCACCTCAGTTACTGCTGATTTTAGAAGAGGTGGCTGAATAGCTGAGGAAAGCTTTGATCGACTCAAAAGGTCAACAGGACAAAATTGGAGTTCAGTGCCCATTAGGATAAAGAATAGGATATTCCCCAGGTTTTAGACTGAGATCATTAAAAGCTAAATCCTAGAAATAGTGAACTGGAAATAGACTAGCCCTCACAAAAATTGGAGCTCTCCTGAAATTTTCTCAATCCTCTAAGAGATTAAGGTGATACAATTCTCTGAAGGTAATCATAGTCTTTTTGCAGATTTTCTTACTTTTAAAAATAAATTTGTAGGTAATTTAATGCAAATCCTTCCCAAAGTGTGCAAATTGCCTCTTGAGATACTTAAATTATGTTTGATCAATTTCATCTTCCTGAAGAGATTCTTCCTGGAGTCTTCTGACCTGTTCTATCCCAGGCATGTTCTCTAGGTACTGCTGTCACCTTGAGGTCTCCTTTCTCCATCCTGGAGACTCTCCTTGTCTCTGTTTCTTGGGTCCCAGTTCTTTCTCTTTCTTGCCTTAAATCCTTATTTTGGTGGAGCACATCCTCCTGTAACTTCTAGACAAAGAGATCAAGGGAAATAGACTTTTAGAGATCTTCATTCTGCCCTCACACTTTTGGATTGGCATGGAATTGAAACTGGAAAAATAATTTTCCTTCACAAGTTTGAAGGCACTTTTTCATTGTCCTATCACTTCTACTGCTATGTCTTGAGAAATATGGTACTATTCTGATTCCTGATCCTGTTATGAAAGTCTTTTCCCCATATCTCTGGAGATTGTGGGATTTCCTCTTCATCCCTGATGCTCTGAAACATCACGATGATATGAAATGATGTGGGTTTATTTTAGACTATTGTGCTAGGTAAACATGGCTTTCAGTTCTGAGGAATCCTCTTAAATTACTTTTTATACTTTCCTTGCCTTTCTCTGTTTCCTCTTTCTAGAGCTCTTAATATTTAAGTATCAAATCTTCTGGATTGGTCTTCCAATTTTCTTATTTTTTCTCTCCTACTTTCCATATATTTGTGTTTTTATAATTTTACCTTCTGCAATATTTACTAAATTCTGCCTTCAATATCTATCTCCTATTTTATCTAAACTCCCTTTATATTTGCTATTGCAATTTTAAGTTCCAAAAGCGTGTTTTTTTTTTTCTTGGTTGTGATTTTTTTTTTTTTAAACGTAGCACTTTGTTCTTTTTTAATAAAGGTTACGACTTCTCTTATGTTTCTGAACTTGATGGTGTACATCTCCCTGAAGTGCCTCCATTTCTTCCAAGTATATTTGGTGTCAGTCATATCAAGAGGCTTTCCTTGCCCTTCTGGTGTTCTCTGGCTGTTTTGCTGAAACCAAAAGTTGTCCACCAGAAAGCTGATTAGAAACTCTTTGCATGTGCACATAGCTTGTTGGCTACAGTCTTCACTGCTGTGCCATTTACCTGGGCCCATCCCTTGGGGGATGCCCAAGGTCGACGTGTTATTCTTTGAGGAGTTCCTAATGTCAAGGTCTGAGTTCTTTTCTCTCCCCTGAATAAGATTTCTGTTTTTCTGCCAGTAGCCTGTTGGTTTGACAGCCAACTGTCTAGGAGCTTAGAGGGTCAGGGGCAGTTGCTGTACAAAGTGGGAAAAGGATAAAAGAATAATTGCTTCATTAACACACTGTCATTGAAGCCTTAACCTCATCTTCAGCCTCGCTTTCCAGAGATACCTGGGTCTTGGGGGATTTTGTAATGTAAATTGAGTTTAGCTTTCCTCACTAACAGTTTAAAAATCTGCTTTCTCCAGTCCACTAAGTCCAAAATTTTGAGGCTGCTTTCTTCTTTCCTGTTCTCCCTTTTATTATACATGTGCCTTTAACTAGAAATTTGACTTAAGCTTTTTAAAGGATTGTCAGATCAATTCAACAAACATATACGGAGCACCTATCATGTTCCAGGTTCACAGATTAATCATATTAATGGATCTGTGGGCTTTTGGCTCTTATTAAATGCTGATCCAGATTGATAGATGTTTTTCAAGCTTCTATTGTTCTCTTGAAGCCAGTGGGCTACTTCATTCAGCTTTAATGTCTTTTGTTTAGTATAGTATCTCTAGGGTGCCATTAGTTATTTTTCTTATCTTCTATCAACTAGAAATTTTTTCCCATCTTTTCCTTTTAGATTTAGTACATAACGTATTTCTGAGTCTGTGTCTTCTATGTAATAATGCCTCCTTTACCAACCTGCAATAAATAGAGAGAACTTTAACCTCCAACTACTTAATAAAATTACTGCCAATTTGTGTTCAGGCTAAAAATGGATCATCCTCTCCACTCCAATTGGACAGTGCCATGATTCTTCCTGTGTCATAGACCTGATAATAGTGATTCAGATATATTATAATTAATCACTTTATCCATTAACATAATTATTACTTAATAGCACCCACTGTGTAGCAAACACTGTACAAGGGGTTTTCATATGTGTCAGAATTGTTTTCTGGAGGCATAGTGTCTGGATTACAACCATGCCAGTTATTAGTTATGTGAGCTTGAATAAATTATTTCTTTGTACTTTATTTCCTCATCTGAAAAATAAGATAATGGCACCTACATCAAATGACAACTGTCTCTTCTATAATATGAATATAACAGCATGTCCTCCAAAAAACCATTTTGGAGATTATATGACCTAATATATGTCAAGTCCTTAGTATGGTACCTGGTGCATAGTATGCATCATGTGTAATCTATCTTCATTACTATTATCTTATCATTATTTTTATTATCATCCCATTTAACAGACAAGGACATGGAAATATTAAAAAGTTGATTTAATTTCTCCATGGCTGCACAGTTACACAACAGCAGAGCTGGAATATACACTCAGGTAGTTCAATAATATCTTCTTCAAAGTCTCCATATAGAACATGTCCATTAAAAATGCAGTTTTTAAGTCACTGAATACATATTTATTATTTGCCAGTTATGTATGGATACATTGAATAAAGCAGTTTAAATTGAACATGACAGACTCAGTTGGCAGGAAGAGAGGAGAAAGTAAGGAGGGTGTCCATGTGTATTAGTCTATTCTCACACTGCTATAAAGGATTACCTGAGACTGGGTAATTTATAAAGAAAAGAAGTTTCATTGACTCACAGTTCCACAGGCTGTACAAGGGCATGGCTGAGGAGCCCTCAGGAAACTTACAGCCATGGAGGAAGGGTAAAAAGGAAGCAAGCACATTTTCACATGGCAGCAGGAGGGAGAGAGCAAAGGGGGAAGTGTCACACTTTTAAACCATCAGATCTTGTGAGAACTAACTATCATAAGAACAGCAAGGGGGAAATCTGCCCCCATGATCCAATCCTCTCCCACCAGATCCCTCCCCCAACATTGCAAATTAGATTTGGGTGGGTACACATGAGATTTGGGTGGGTACACAGAGACAAACTAAAACATTCTGCCCCGGCCTCTCCCAAATCTCATGTCGTTCCCACATTTCCAAACACAACCATGGCTTCCCAACAGTCCCCAAAGTTTTAATTCATTCCAGCATTAACTCAAAATTCCAAGTCCAAAGTTTCATCTGAGACGAGGCAAGTTCCTTCTGCCTGTCAGCCTGTAAAAACAAAAGCAAGTTAGTTACTTCCTGGGGAGACAGGCATTGGTTAAATGCTCCCATTTCAAAAGGAAGAAATTGGCCAACACAAAGGGGGTACAGGCCCCACACAAGTCTGAAATCCAGCAGGGCAGTCATTAAATCTTAAAGCTCCAAAATGATTTCCTTTGACTCCATGTCTCACATCCAGGCTACACTGATGCAAGGGGTGGGCTCCCAAGGCATCGGGTAGCTCTGCTCCTGTGGCTCTGCAGGGTACAGTCCCTGTGGCTGCTTTCACTGACTACCATTGAGTGCCTGTGGCTTCTCCAGGTGTATGATGCAAGTTGTTGATGGATCTGATTCTGGGGTCTGGAGGATGGTGGCCCTCTTCTCACAGCTCCACTAAGCAGTGTCCCAGTGGGGACTCTATGTGGGGGCTCCAATCCCACATTTCCCCCTCGGCACTGCCCTAGGAGAGGGTCTCCATGAAGGCTCCATCCCTGCAGCAGACTTGTATTAGTCTATTTGTTACACTGCTATAAAGAAATATCTGAGACTGGGTAATTTATAAGAGAAAGAGGTTGAATTGACTCATACGTCCACATGGCTGGGAGGCCTCAGGAAACTTACAATTGTGATAAGAAAGTGATGGAGAAGCAAGGACCTTCTTCACACGGCAGCAGGAGAGAGAAGTGCAAGCGAGGAAGTGCCACACTTTTTAAACCATCAGATCTCATGAGAATCCCTCACTTTCATGAGAATAGCATGAGGGAAACTGCCTTCATAATGCAATCACCTCCCTCCCTCAACACATGGGGATTACAATTCAAGATGAGATTTGTGGGGACACAGAGCCAAATCATATCAAGACTTCTGCCTGGGCATACAGGCATTTCCATACATCCCCTGAAATCTAGGCAGAGGCTCCCAAACCTCAACTCTTGTCTTCTGCACACCCACAGGCCCAAGCTCATGAAGTCACCAAGGCTTGGGCTTGCACCGTCTGAAGCAATGGCCCGAGCTGTACCTTGACTTCTTTTAGCCAAAGCTAGAGCTAAAGCATCTGGGATGCAGGGCACTACGTCTTAAGGCTTCACAGGACCTTCAACCTGGCCCATGAAACCATTTTTCCATCTTAAGCCTCCAGGCAGGTGATGGGAAGGGCTGCTGTGAAGGTCTCTGAAATGCCCTGGAAATATTTTCTCCATTGTCTTGGATATTAACATTCAGCTCTTCTTCACTTATGCAAATTTCTGCAGCCTTGAATTCCTCCCCGGAAAATGGATTTTTCTTTTCTACCTCATGGTCGGGCTGCAAATTTTCCAAACTTCCATCTGAGACCACCTCAGCCTGGACTTCACTGTCCATAACACTATCAGTATTTCAGTTACAATCACTCAACAACTCTCCTGGACATTCCAAACTTTCCCTCATCTTCCTGTCTTCTTCTGATGCCTCTAAAATGTTCTATCCTCTGCCCATTTTCCAGTTCCAAAGTTGTTTCCACACATTCAGGTATCTTTATAGCAAGACCCCACTTCTCTGGTAACAATTTTCTGCATTAGTCCATTCTCACACTGCTATAAAGAACTACCTGAGACTAGGCAATTTATAAAGAAAAGAGGTTTCATTGACTCACAGTTCCACAGTCTGTACAGGAGATGGCTAGGGAGGTCTCAGGAAGTCCTCCTGCCAATCATGGCAGAAGGATGAAAGGAGAGCAAGCACATCTTCACATGGTGGCAGGAGAGAGAGACAGAATGAAGGGGGAAGTGCCACATACTTTTAAACCATTAGATCTTGTGAGAACTCACTATCATAACAGAAAGGGAGAAATCTGTCCCCATGATCCAATCCCCTCCAACCAGTTCTCTCCCCCAACATTGGGAATTACAATTCAACATGATATTTTGGTGGGGACACACAGCCAAACCATATCGCCATGCAATGGGGGCAGTTTGGCACATGGTATCAGCCTGGGTAGCGTAAGGAGGGCATGCATTGAGGGGTAGAAGGGGAAGTAGCACTTGGTGCCCTTGGCAGAGTTTCAGACCCCAAGGGAGGTGAAGAGGGCACTTGTGTTGGAGAGGCAGCAGTGGCAAAGGAAGATGGGTTACATATAGAGACATTAACCAAATAAGGAAGTACATGAAAGATAATGGGAGAGGGGTTTCTCATTGTGAGGGTAGGGAGTTACAAATATGGAAAGGATGAAAACTAGAATAGACTTTGTGGTGTTGGACTGGAATTGATGGTATTGGTATGAACTGTGTATCCATTAAAGAAATGGACATCCAAGTTTATAATCTTCCCACAAAGAAAACTCCAAGCACAGATGGCTTCCAGGTAAATTCTCCCAAACATTTAATGAATAAATAATAACAATTTTATTCAAACATTTCCAGAAATAGAGCAGAAAATACAAAGATATTACAACAAAGGAAACTACAAACCAGTATCCCTTATGAACATAGATGTAAAAATTCTAAACAAGGGGGGCAGAGCAAGATGGCCGAATAGGAACAGCTCCAGTCTCCAACTCCCGGCGCGAGCGACACAGAAGACAGGTGATTTCTGCAGTTTCAACTGAGGTACTGGGGTCATCTCACTGGGGAGTGCCGGACAATTGGTGCTGGTCAGCTGCTGCAGCCCGACCAGCGAGAGCTGCAGCAGGGCGAGGCATTGCCTCACCTGGGAAGCGAAAGGGGGAAGGGAATCCCTTTTCCTAGCCAGGCGAACTGAGACACACAACACCTGGAAAATCGGGTAATTCCCACCCCAATACTGGGCTTTAAGCAAACGGGCACACCAGGAGATTATACCCACACCTGGCTGGGAGGGTCCCACGACCACGGAGCCTCCCTCATTGCCAGCACAGCAGTATGCAGTCTAACCGCAAGACAGCAGCGAGGCTGGGGGAGGGGCGCCCACCATTGCTGAGGCTTAAGTAGGTAAACAAAGCTGCTGGGAAGCTCGAACTGGGTGGAGCTCACAGCAGCTCAAGGAAACCTGCCTGTCTCTGTAGACTCCACCTCTGGGGACAGGGCACAGCTAAAAAACAACAGGGGAAGCAGCAGAGGCCTGTGCAGACCCGAACAACTCTGTCTGACAGCTTTGAAGAGAGCAGTGGATCTCCCAACATGGAGGTTGAGATATGAGAACGGACAGACTGCCTGCTCAAGTGGGTCTCTGACCTCTGAGTAGCCCAACTGGGAGACATCCCCCACTAGGGGCAGTCTGACACCCCACACCTCACAGGGTGGAGTACACCCCGGAGAGGAAGCTTCCAAAGTAAGAATCAGGTACACTCGCTGTTCAGCAATATTCTATCTTCTGCAACCTCTGCTGCTGATACCCAGGCAAACAGGGTCTGGAGTGGACCTCAAGCAATCTCCAACAGACCTACAGCTGAGGGTCCTGACTGTCAGAAGGAAAACTATCAAACAGGAAGGACACCTATACCAAAACCCCATCACTACGTCACCATCATCAAAGACCAGAGACAGATAAAACCACAAAGATGGGGAAGAAGCAGGGCAGAAAAGCTGGAAATTCAAAAAAAAAAAGAGCACATCTCCCCCTGCAAAGGAGCGCAGCTCATCGCCAGCAACGGATCAAAGCTGGTCAGAGAATGACTTTGACGAGATGAGAGAAGAAGGCTTCAGTCCATCAAACTTCTCAGAGCTAAAGGAGGATTTACGTACCCAGTGCAAAGAAATTAAAAATCTTGAAAAAAGAGTGGAAGAATTGATAGCTAGAATAATTAATGCAGAGAAGGTAATAAATGAAATGACAGAGATGAAAACCATGACATGAGAAATACGTGACAAATCCACAAGCTTCAGTAACCGACTTGATCAACTGGAAGAAAGAGTATCAGCGATTGAGGATCAAATGAATGAAATGAAGCCAGAAGATAAACCAAAAGAAAAAAGAAGAAAAAGAAATGAACAAAGCCTGCAAGAAGTATGGGATTATGTAAAAAGACCAAATCTACGTCTGATTGGGGTGCCTGAAAGTGAGGGGGAAAATGGAACCAAGTTGGAAAACACTCTTCAGGATATCATCCAGGAGAACTTCCCCAACATAGTAGGGCAGGCCAACATTCAAATTCAGGAAATACAGAGAACACCACAAAGATACTCCTCCAGAAGAGCAACTCCAAGACACATAATTGCCAGATTCACCAAAGTAGAAATGAAAGAAAAAATCTTAAGGGCAGTCAGAGAGAAAGGTCGGGTTACCCACAAAGGGAAGCCCATCAGACTAACAGCAGATCTCTCGGCAGAAACTCTACAAGACAGAAGAGAGTGGGGGCCAATATTCAACATTCGTAAAGAAAAGAATTTTAAACCCAGAATTTCATATCCAGCCAAACTAAGTTTCATCAGTGAAGGAGAAATAAAATCCTTTACAGATAAGCAAATGCTTAGAGATTTTGTCACCACCAGGCCTGCCTTACCAGAGACCCTGAAGGAAGCCCTAAACATGGAAAGGAACAACCAGTACCAGCCATTGCAAAAACATGCCAAAATGTAAAGACCATCGAGGCTAGGAAGAAACTGCATCAACTAACGAGCAAAAAAACCAGTTAATATCATAATGGCAGGATCAAGTTCACACATAACAATATTAACCTTAAATGTTAATGGACTAAATGCTCCAATTAAAAGACACAGACTGGCAAATTGGATAAAGAGTCAAGACCCATCAGTCTGCTGTATTCAGGAGACCCATCTCACATGCAGAGACATACATAGGCTCAAAATAAAGGGATGGAGGAAGATCTACCAAGCAAATGGAGAACAAAAAAAAGCAGGGGTTGCAATCCTAGTCTCTGATAAAATAGACTTTAAACCATCAAAGATCAAAAGAGACAAAGAAGGCCATTACATAATGGTAAAGGGATCAATTCAACAGGAAGAGCTAAACTATCCTAAATATATATGCACCCAATACAGGAGCACCCAAATTCATAAAGCAAGTCCTTAGAGACTTACAAAGAGACTTAGACTCCCATACAATAATAATGGGAGACTTCAACACTCCACTGTCAACATTAGACAGATCGAGACAGAAAGTTAACAAGGATATCCAGGAATTGAACTCATCTCTGCACCAAGCGGACCTAATAGACATCTACAGAACTCTCCACCACAAATCAACAGAATATACATTCTTCTCAGCACCACATCACACTTACTCCAAAATTGACCACATAATTGGAAGTAAAGCACTCCTTAGCAAATGTAAAAGAACAGAAATTATAACAAACTGTCTCTCAGACCACAGTGCAATCAAACTAGAACTCAGGACTAAGAAACTCAATCAAAACCGCTCAACTACATGGAAACTGAACAACCTGCTCCTGAATGACTACTGGGTCCATAACGAAATGAAGGCAGAAATAAAGATGTTCTTTGAAACCAATGAGAACAAAGATACAACATACCAGAATCTCTGGGACACATTTAAAGCAGTGTGTAGAGGGAAATTTATAGCACTAAATGCCCACAAGAGAAAGCTGGAAAGATCTAAAATTGACACTCTAACATCACAATTAAAAGAACTGGAGAAGCAAGAGCAAACACATTCAAAAGCTAGCAGAAGGCAAGAAACTAACTAAGATCAGAGCAGAACTGAAGGAGATAGGGACACAAAAAACCCTCCAAAAAATCAATGAATCCAGGAGTTGGTTTTTTGAAAAGATCAACAAAATTGACAGATCGCTAGGAAGACTAATAAAGAAGAAAAGAGAGAAGAAACAAATAGACGCAATAAAAAATGATAAAGGGGATATCACCACGGACCCCACAGAAATACAAACTACCATCAGAGAATACTATAAACACCTCTACGCAAATCAACTAGAAAATCTAGAAGAAATGGATAATTTCCTGGACACTTACATTCTCCCAAGACTAAACCAGGAAGAAGTTGAATCCCTGAATAGACCAATAGCAGGCTCTGAAAGTGAGGCAATAATTAATAGCCTACCAACCAAAAAAAGTCCAGGACCAGATGGATTCACAGCTGAATTCTACCAGAGGTACAAAGAGGAGCTGGTACCATTCCTTCTGAAACTATTCCAATCAATAGAAAAAGAGGGAATCCTCCCTAACTCATTTTATGAGGCCAACATCATCCTGATACCAAAGCCTGGCAGAGACACAACAAAAAAGAAAATTTTAGACCCATATCCCTGATGAACATCGATGCAAAAATCCTCAATAAAATACTGGAAAACCGGATTCAGCAGCACATCAAAAAGCTTATCCACCATGATCAAGTGGGCTTCATCCCTGGGATGCAAGGCTGGTTCAACATTCACAAATCAATAAACGTAATCCAGCATAGAAACAGAACCAAGGACAAGAACCACATGATTATCTCAATAGATGCAGAAAAGGCTTTTGACAAAATTCAACAGCCCTTCATGCTAAAAACGCTCAATAAATTCGGTATTGATGGAACGTACCTCAAAATAATAAGAGCTATTTATGACAAACCCACAGCCAATATCATACTGAACGGGCAAAAACTGGAAAAATTCCCTTTGAAAACTGGCACAAGACAGGGATGCCCTCTCTCACCACTCCTATTCAACATAGTGTTGGAAGTTCTGGCTAGGGCAATCAGGCAAGAGAAAGAAATCAAGGGTATCCAGTTAGGAAAAGAAGAAGTCAAATTGTCCCTGTTTGCAGATGACATGATTGTATATTTAGAAAACCCCATTGTCTCAGCCCAAAATCTCCTTAAGCTGATAAGCAACTTCAGCAAAGTCTCAGGATACAAAATCAATGTGCAAAAATCACAAGCATTCTTATACACCAGTAACAGACAAACAGAGAGCCAAATCATGAATGAACTTCCATTCACAATTGCTTCAAAGAGAATAAAATACCTAGGAATCCAACTTACAAGGGATGTAAAGGACCTCTTCAAGGAGAACTACAAACCACTGCTCAGTGAAATCAAAGAGGACACAAACAAATGGAAGAACATACCATGCTCATGGATAGGAAGAATCAATATCGTGAAAATGGCCATACTGCCCAAGGTTATTTATAGATTCAATGACATCCCCATCAAGCTACCAATGAGTTTCTTCACAGAATTGGAAAAAACTGCTTTAAAGTTCATATGGAACCAAAAAACAGCCCGCATTGCCAAGACAATCCTAAGTCAAAAGGACAAAGCTGGAGGCATCACGCTACCTGACTTCAAACTATACCAGAAGGCTACAGTAACCAAAACAGCATGGTACTGGTACCAAAACAGAGCTATAGACCAATGGAACAGAACAGAGTCCTCAGAAATAATACCACACACCTACAGCCATCTGATCTTTGACAAACTTGAGAGAAACAAGAAATGGGGAAAGGACTCCCTATTTAATAAATGGTGCTGGGAAAATTGGCTAGCCATAAGTAGAAAGCTGAAACTGGATCCTTTCCTTACTCCTTATACAAAAATTAATTCAAGATGGATCAGAGACTTAAATGTTAGACCTAATACCATAAGAACCCTAGAAGAAAACCTAGGTAGTACCGTTCAGGACATAGGCATGGGCAAGGACTTCATGTCTAAAACACCAAAAGCAACGGCAGCAAAAGCCAAAATTGACAAATGGGATCTGATTAAACTAAAGAGCTTCTGCACAGCAAAAGCAACTACCATCAGAGTGAATAGGCAACCTACAGAATGGGAGAAAATTTTTGCAATCTACTCATCTGACAAAGGGCTATTATCCAGAATCTACAAAGAACTCAAACAAATTTACAAGAAAAAAACAAACAACCCCATCAAAAAGTGGGCAAAGGATATGAACAGACATTTCTCAAAAGAAGACATTCATACAGCCAACAGACACATGAAAAAATGCTCATCATCACTGGCCATCAGAGAAATGCAAATCAAAACCACAATGAGATACCATCTCACACCAGTTAGAATGGCAATCATTAAAAAGTCAGGAAACAACAGGTGCTGGAGAGGATGTAGAGAAATAGGAACACTTTTACACTGTTGGTGGGATTGTAAACTAGTTCAACCATTATGGAAAACAGTATGGCGATTCCTCAAGGATCTAGAACTAGATGTACCATATGACCCAGCCATCCCACTACTGGGTATATACCCAAAGGATTATAAATCATGCTGCTATAAAGACACATGCACACGTATGTTTATTGTGGCACTATTCACAATAGCAAAGACTTGGAATCAACCTAAATGTCCATCTGTGACAGACTGGATTAAGAAAATGTGGCACATATACACCATGTAATATTATGCAGCCATAAAAAAGGATGAGTTTGCGTCCTTTGTAGGGACATGGATGCAGCTGGAAACCATCATTCTTAGCAAACTATCACAAGAACAGAAAACCAAACACCGCATGTTCTCACTCATAGGTGGGAACTGAACAATGAGATCACTTGGACTCGGGAAGGGGAACATCACACATCGGGGCCTATCATGGGGAGGGGGGAGGGGGGAGGGATTACATTGGGAGTTATACATGATATAAATGAAGAATTGATGGGTCCTGACGAGTTGATGGGTGCAGCACACCAACATGGCACAAGTATACATATGTAATAAACCTGCACGTTATGCACATGTACCCTAGAACTTAAAGTATATAAAAAAAAAAATTCTAAACAAAATTTTAGCATATCAAATACAACAATATATTAAAGGGACTAAAGGATAGTATATCATAACCAAGTGGGGTTCATCCGAGAAATATAGGATTGGTTTAACATTAGAAAATCAATCAATGGAATTCATCACGGTAACACACTAAAAGAGAAAAACATGATTATCTCAATAGATGAAGAAAAGGCATTTGACAAAATCCTGCTAAGATTCTGTTCTACCTCATCAAGCACAACCTGTGTTGAGAAGGATCATTTGAGAGGGAGGAACATTGATAATTGTCTATTCTTCAAGATATTCACAGCTGGGACTCCACAGCCATTATTGTTACATGTTGCTCAGGCATATATTCTAACTTTCACTTACCTCTTACCTAAATGCATTAGATTACCATTTAACTTGTTGTTTCCCAAACTCTGTTGCTTGAAACACCAGCATTCCTTGAAATATAAGGCCCTTTTTGGAACCTCAAGTGCACATTAACATATTAAAATTCTAAGTCCAGGGAAGAAACCATATCCAAGATCTTTTTATTTCATGTGAATTTCAACCATTGCTGTCTTTTCAGGGGAACTATTCTATACTTGCTGATAGAAGCATTTTATTTTGACCTATCCATCCACTTTGCTTATATATTACATAATATGTACAGGAGCTTGTAAAATAATAGCATGGCTAGAGCAGGCTGGGAAAACTTGGTGGAAATGTAAAATGTCCTGGACTCTTGCCTGCTGCCAGTTTACAGTAATCCTCCTTAAACACCACTTTTCTTCCAATGCTCCTCTGCCTGTGTAACTTCCTACATACACCAACTCTGTACTCCACCATGGAAATTAGTAAGTTTTCTTAGATATTTTTCCAATTATTTGGTTTTAATATCTTTTAAATTCATAAAAGACTCTCAAATGCTTAATTCAGATTAATAAAAACAATATGTTGACAATAAAATATTTTAAAACCACAGAAGAGATCAATGAAAAAGATAACTTTCAGTTGTCCTGGAGAAGCCCTTTAAGGGGTTTCTCTATATATACCCAGAGAAAGTAACGTGGTGAAAATGAAATTTCTACTGGTGTTTGCTAATACAGTGTTTCTTTCTATAAACATGGAAAACATATTAAAGAGAATTGTGTCCCGTGAGAGGTGAATCTATAAAGAAGCTGGGCATCAGACAGTCATAAACCTAACATGGGAAAGTAAAATAAAAAGGGAAACCCAGCAGAGCATTTTCCTTTTGTTGTGTTCAGGGCATTAGTGAATTATTCTTTGTGCAAAGCACTGCACATCTGGGAAGTGAATAGTTTAAATAAAGTAGTAATATATTTAAGAGTACCTTTTGAAAGTTAAAATCCCCAAGGAAGATAAACCATAAGAATCCTTTCATTGCAAAAAAGAATTCAAACACATTTGTTATAACAAAGGAGCAAAATGGATCATGGTATGTGTAATATGCTGACTGTACAAAAAACAGCATTCTTGCTCAGTCTGATCCTGCATAAGTAATTTTTCAATTAAAGTGCCTTTTCCTCAACACTTGAAATAGTTCTCAGATGAGTTGTAAAGCACTCATGTTAACTGCATTAGGCCAATGGTCATTTAGTGTAAACAGGAACAAGACTTCAGCTAAGCTAGAATAGTGTGACAAACATTATTTTGATTCTTCCTTCCTGTGAAGCTTTAGAACAAAGCTTATAAAAGCAGAAAGATACCGAAATCAATTTACAATGATCTGGCCTTAGCTGGCAAAATCAGGCCAAGCCCTCAAATACATAAGCTTTGAAGCACAAGTCCATTAGAAAATATACATTTGTATCTTAATATACTATCTACTTTGTCTTCCAGGTTCCAAAGGGAAACAAAAGGCCCAAATTGTAATTATTAATGGCTTCAGAAATACATAAATATTATCTATACTAAGAACATGTATAGAGGAATAATGTTGTAAGAAAAATTGTGGAGAAAACAGACTATTACATGGATTCACCAAAAATATTATTTTCTATCTTTCAGGAAAGAGGCTTTCAAAGCAGAAACAGTTTTAAGTTAAAGGAATCCATCTTTTCCCCCTTTTTAGAATAAAGGAAAAATTAAAGTTCTGGACATCTGAAAAGTCATATCCATTTGTACAAATAATTTTACTCCACAGTATATTTATCAAGGAATGCATATTTGGTTGAGACTTAGCATCTTAATAGTATTGCCATGGTCACTGTGAAGTATATTTAAAAAATGAAAGGTACAATCCCTGCCCTCTAAGGACTTTTTATCCTGTTAATTTTAAAATTCTAGAAATAATACCAGATATGGTTTAAAATTAAAATGCATTTTATTTTCTTGGTGAAACATACTTGTAGACATTAATATTAAGCAAAGATACAATCCTGAAAAATCTTTTTAGTTACATGGATGAAAATGGTCATCTTTATAATCCAGACAGCACCTACCACTAGAATAACCAAAAGAATAGCTGTTTTCCTTATTAGATTACTGGCTCACTAAATTTTCACTCAGAAAAAGACAGTTTCATTGACTTCTGTCATATTCCTTTTTACTAACTAGGACTATGTCCAACAGAAATGCAAGCCTATGTGCATTAAGGGATAGTATAACTATATTCACAGCAACATTATCTGTAATGCAAACTGTAAGCAACCCAGACGTCCAACACAGTAGAATGCATAAATAAGTTGTCATTTATATAATGGAATACTACATAGCAATGAAAATGAACAGACTGTGTCTACATTCAACATCATAGATAACAAGTGAAAGAAACAAGACAAAAGAATATATAAAGTATGACCTCATTCTGTAAAGTTTCCAGACACACAACACTAAACTACATGGTTGTATATGGTACATATGGATGCACATCTAAGTAGTAAACTGTAAAGAAAAGCAATAAATGATTACTTTAAAAGTAAGATTAGGCTGGGCACAGTGGCTCATGTCTGTAATACTAGCACTTTGGGAGGCTGAGGCAGGCGGATCACCTGAGGTCAGGAGTTCAAGACTAGCCTGGACAACATGGCGAAAACCCATCTCTACTAAAAATACAAAAATTAGCCCGGTGTGGTGGTGCATGCCTGTAATCCCAGCTACTCGGGAGGCTGAGGCAGGCGAATCACTTGAACCCAGGAGGCAGAGATTGCAGTAAACCGAGATTGTACCACTATACTCTAGCTTGGGTGACAGAGCGAGACTCTGTCTCAAAAAAAAAAAAAAGTAAGATTAGAACTTACTCAGGGAATAAGAATCGAGCTTGGAGAGAGGGTTGTGACTGGAAAGAGATCCACAAGACTTCTGACATGCTAGTCAAATTATTCTCTTCTCCTCCTTCTCCACCTACTTATTTTTACCATGGGTGGAAGTTACAAAGTGTATTAATTCTTACAACCATTTGTAAGCTGTACATGTCATATGTTATCACTTTCCTGTATGTTACACTTCAGAGTAAAACATGTTTTTTTAAAAAAACCCAAGGGTTACTGTACTAATACACACATGCGTGTGCGCGTGCACACACACACACATTCTAACTGGCTTCAAAGAGAAAAGAAAAAACCTTGATTTTATATTAGACTTCCCTTGTTCTCCTTCTCTTCTGCTGAGCACATATTAAGTGGTCAAATGTACTTACCAACTAAAGAGATAAGAGTTTCAAAGTGCGTCAAAATGTACCATTCAGTGTCATGAGTGTTATTTGAGAGCTTCAAAGACTTACATGGCTTTTTTGGCTGATGGTGGAATTGCATGTATGCCTATTCTCTCTCATTGTCTGTTGACAACACTAACTGATATATGACTATGCAGAAGTAGTGCTTGAAAAAAAATGGGCATTTTCCTGTGCTTACAGCTGTGACACAGAAGCAGCTCAACTTTGATCTTACACCTATGGCCTGCCCCTAAGTTTTCTGCTTTCATCATTACTGTGGATTCTAATCTTAGGAAAAGTCTGTCTCTTTGAAAAAACAAATATACAAACCTGAGCTAACCCAGCCATGTCAACCTATAATATTATTTATCTGCCTTAAGCCTTAAACAACCAATTTTTCTCCATGTTCCTGAATTAGTTGGGTACTAGGTTATTGTGTTACCAAATTAGCTCCCTTTCAACTGCCCTGAATGAAACCTGTAACAAATTCTAATTACTGGTGATGGGATATCCTTAGAGCCTCTTTCAGCAATTATCCCAATAAAAATCTTGGTTAACAGACTGACAATATCAAACTCTGACATATTACATCAGAAAGAAACTGAGTTGACCAATTTCCCATCTCTTTACTCCAGAATGGATTTTCTAAAGGAGCACAGAAAATCTATACAGCAATTTTATTCTCCCCTCTGTAATCATCGGTATTCTCTAGCTCCTGTGTAGGTCAAAATCAATTTAACATCTAAAAGTCCCTAAGGCCATGCACAGTGGCTCATGCCTGTAATCCCAGCACTTAGGGAGGCAGAGGTGGGAGGATAGCTCAAGCCCAGGAGTTCGAGACCTGCATGAGGCAACATAGAGAGATTCCATTCTCTGAAAAAAGGAAAAAAAAAAAAAAAAAAAAAAAAAAAAAAAAAAAAAAAAAAAAGATAAAAATACCTGAATCTGGTCTATGTTCTCAGAAAGTTGAATCTTATTTTTCAAAATCGATACGACCTAGTAATGTTCTGGTGCAAACAATATTGAAGGCAATACAGCTCACTCTTTATCATCCAAAGGTTATCCACAGCATAGCTTACTTCAAGCAAACCTTGATCCAAAGCTTGGTAAAATAATTAACGATATTACTTAAGTCACATGTGGTCAACAGTCTGTCTACTTAATCTATCATCCAGAATCAAGGCCTTAAAGGCAAAATAATTATTTATCTCTCTTTATTCTGGCAAAGATAAACATTGAATGAAAATGGGCATCTCTTTTCAGTCTGGTGCTTTATTTCAGCCTGAATTTTACTTTTTCTCATTTTTTAAATAAGGTAAATAGGAATGACTTCTGCAAGGTGGAAGGATAAAAGAGATATAGAACAAAGATCTGAAACAATCTTATAAACTTACATTATTCTACTTAAATGATGTCTAAATTACAGCCTAATACTTGACTCCAAAATACTATGGCTTAAAGGATATTTCTCCAAAGTTAATTACATACTGTAAGAACGTGATATGACAGAGCAAATATAGGCCATAACTGGTAACCCTATTCCCCAACATCACTGTTATAAATGGGGCATCTCTGAATTAGAGTTTTCTAAACTATCATGCCCATTCAAATACATTTGCCAAGCCTCATTTCATACTGAAATTATGTCGGGATTAGTTACTATTTGGCTGATGCATACCATGTTTACTTTCACGTTTAATGAAATGAAAACTGACATATAGCATATAACATTTTCTGTGGGAGCAGAAACCAATGTGATCTAGGACAAAATGTAAACTTCTTACATTTTAAAAAAGCATTTTAACAAGAGGAATAAAAATATCACTTTACATTTGTGAGTAACTAGGATTCAAACTGAAAGTCCTCTGATTCCATGCCACAGCTGTCCTTAGTTTGCTTAATAATGATTTATCCAAAATCTTCATATGAGAAAAGCAATTTTAGTAAGTAACTGTAACATCTCAGGCTTTTGTTTATCGTGAGACAGACATGTATTCTCATTTTTTCTACCCTCTGCCCCCAATAATCACTTATAGAATAAAATTTGAGTTAAAAAAGCCATGCATTTTCCAACCAAACATCTTCCCTGACAAATATTATTTGAAATTAGATTATAGCTATGTGCCTTCTTTTTCCACTCCTCAGTGGCAGTTAGTGGCAGAAAACAGATGATCAAAGCAACAGTAGGATCTAGAATTTACACATATTAGCATAGATTATTTTAATTGAATACAAGTCCAGAAATTACATATAAATGGTTTCTAAATCAAATATGGTTTAAAATTAATGAAGTACTTATATTAGGTTGGTGCAATTACCAAAAACCACAATTATTTTTGCACCAACCTCATAGTAAGAAGTTAATTCATTAGAATTAAGATCACACCTATTCAGATAATCATAACCATCTAGTAGCTTTAATTGCAATATTTCTTTTATCTCTCCTAAGATACAGAGAGCAAAATCATTATTTTATTGGATTACTTTATTTTTTTAATTTTTAAAGACAATATGTGATTATTTGTACAATGCTAGAGCTCTGAGTTGTGATAAATGCTATGTAAACAATTGTTGTTATATTTAAAATCATGCTTCCCTCAGTTTTTGGACAGCCAGTGGTTGCTTAAATAAATAAGTAATGTGCTGTGTATACACAGAAAATAAAAATTTAAATACCTATTTTTGTGTCAAATTGTGTTTCTTTAAAGAAGGCAGATGGACAATTCTCACTCAACACATAATACTTAGATATTTTAAAGTTGTTCTTGAACTCAAACAAGGAATTCTAAAACAATCGTCCAAGCATGAAAAAAAATATCTTGGCACATCAGAGTTTCCTAAAACGATTGCGTAAGAAACTAAAAATGGAAGACAAAAATCTTTGATTAAAACTTTTGTTACCAGGAAAAATTATAACAAATAACAATTACTTAACCAAATTTGCAGTAATCTATTTTATACCCACCTGTGGTCCTTGATATATTCATTGTTGCTTTTCAGTGATGGAATTCCCTCTCATTTAGTGGTCCTTTTAGGCTCAGATGTCCAGAGGTCTCTATGAATCAGGTGGAGGAAGATGATGGAGAAGCTGGATAGGAGAGAACATCGTGCCAAGGGCAGGGCTGGGTAGTGGCGAACATGCCACAGCTGTGCCCACTTAGAATCCTCAACAGTTGTCTAGGTCTGTGGTTCCTAAGCTTGTCTACAAATAGGAATTACCCGGGGAGTTAAAGCTCTCCTGGCGCCTATGTCCCACCTCGAGAAACAGTGATTTAATTGGTTTGGGATATGCCCAGGACTTTGGCATTTGAGAGCTCTCCAGGCAATTCTAATGTGCAGACAAGTTTGGTCACAACTCGTTTATATTATTTTATATTTTTGAAAAATTAGGTTCATGTCCATTTTAGTATGCTTCTTATATCAGTCTCAGGGTATTTGGGGAAATCTAGAGGACTACTCTAGAGGACTAGAATATTCCCATAACTGTAAATCCATGGAGGTAAACCAAGATTCAAAAGCAAAACTGCAACATAATTGATTTATCAATCATTGTCAAAAGGAGAATAAAAGTAGGAAATATAAAGGCATTAGAATAAGCTAAGATTTATAAAATGTTTCTTTAAGACAAGAATTACTAGTGTATGGATTTTTTTCCAAACTCAAGCCCTAGAAACATTCTTCTGTTTGCCACTCTAAAACCAGATGGAATAATCAGAGAACACTGTCTATAATAATCTGGGTTTAAGTAATGATCTGGATTTGTACGACCTAGTCCAATGTTCCACCTTATCAGATGGACCAGGGGCAACTGCTGGAATGAGGAAGAAGGAATTGGTATTACACAT
Source organism: Rhinopithecus roxellana (assembly GCF_007565055.1). Lineage (NCBI taxonomy): Eukaryota > Metazoa > Chordata > Mammalia > Primates > Cercopithecidae > Rhinopithecus > Rhinopithecus roxellana. Next base: position 54,082,177 of record NC_044551.1, on the reverse strand, counting down.
TAATAAACCTGTGGAGAAGCTAAGTTCATTAATGTTCTGTTGGCAGGAATCAAAATGACTTAGAAGCAGCCAAGCTGAATTACAGGTTTGATTTACTTAAGAGATACAAGTTATGTGGACTTCAGCATTTTTTTATACCCGCCTTTAGGCAGCCTTGATATTGAGACCTCATAACCCTTCCTTTCACAGTAAGATCCAGTTGTATTTCCCTGTGGCTTCTCCATTCTTGTGGGGGTATATGAGCTGTGAGTACAGAAGACATAGAATAGTTTTAAAAGGTCAAAAGTATCAGTTTATCAAAAGCAAACATTGGGAATACTAAATATCTCTGCTCCTTTTTTTTGTTTTGTTTTTTGAGACAGAGTCTTGCTCTGTCACCCAGGCTGGAGTGCAGTGGCGCCATCTCGGCTCACTGCAAGCTCCGCCTCCCAGGTTCACGCCATTCTCCTCCCTCAGTCTCCAGAGTAGCTGGGACTACAGGCACCCGCCACCACACCCGGCTAATTTTTTTTTTTGTATTTTTAGTAGAGATGGGGTTTCACCGTGTTAGCCAGGATGGTCTCCATCTCCTGACGTCATGATCTGCCCACCTTGGACTCCCAAAGTGCTGGGATTACAGGCTTGAGCCACGGTGCCCGGCCTCCTTTTTTTTGGGAAAAAAAAAAAAAAGTAAGCCTCACTCATAACAGGTGAGTAGATTGAAATTGGAAAAAACATATTTCAGTGTCAGGTTCACAATGGGAATATGTAGCTTCACTCTGATTCATGGAGCTAATGTGTCTTAAGTAGACAGAAGTGCTGAGCTGAATGTATTGCTCCTTTGACATGGAAACAATGACTAGATCATAATGGGGATATGTAGATGTTGCTTTCCCAGCCCTTCCCACCTCATGACACAATGTAATCTGCCATCAGTTCAAAATTCTACCAATAGCTGGGCAAACCAAGGCATTACCTGCTTACGTGGGGTAATGGTGCCTAAGAGAAGAGTATGATGGGAGTGAACTGTAGCCAGGGGACAAAAATAGTGAAAAGCAGCATGCATGGTTCAGTTTTAAAGGCTTCTTTGGTTTAATGCAATGGAATGTGTTCCAAATGTCAAGAAAGCTAATTCTCAAGATCTTCCCAGTCTCATTGAAAGCTGACTGCAAATCACCAAAGCACCAAAATAGAAGGTAGTTGTCGATTATTTCCAAATACACCAAATCATCCACAAGAACGTGCTCTTCTGACAAGTGACATGGCAACTGGGTTTTCATTTCAAGGGCCAACTGCAACCAGTTGTTTATTCTGAGGCTTTAAACAGGCCCCAAACTGAACTGTTTCGGTTTCAGATGGAGGGTTCATTTCCCTCCGTCTTCTGCTTTTGTTTCCCCCATACTTGCTGCCAAAGTTAGTCTCCCACCTACGCAATCAGCAAACCAGAAGTGGGAGTCATCCCGGGCTCGTCTGTGTTTCAGTGCCTCCCTCCACATCCTAGCCATCGCAGATCCTCACTAGCAAATCCATTTACCCCTACTCTCCATTCGTTTGGCCACCACTATAGGTCGCCACTACTACAGGTCGTGTCCTCATCTTTCACCCCTCTGGAGTTTTTTCCTGACCCATTACTCAAACATGAGCATACCATCTCCCTGCTTATCCTCTGACAGCTGTGCACCTGTACTCTTGCTTTTCCTCTGCCTGGAATGTTTATTTCCCCAAGTTCTTGCTAACTAGCTTTTGATACACTTAAGCTTAAGAAATGGCCTAATATTTTCTGTCAAACCTTTTCTGATTTATCAGGCTGAATTGGGTGTTTCCTCTTCTGTGCTGCTTATAATACCTTGTAATTTCTTTCTTATATGTTGGTCTTCTCGCCTTATTTATGACAGGGAGCTCCATATCCTGCTCAGTACACCCAGGACTCGGAAAGTACTGAGTCCACTTGTGTTAAATCAGTGATTCCTCATTTGCCTACTGGAATTACCTGGGAAACTTCAAAAAAATACTGAGACCTGGACCCCACTGCAGACCAATTCAAGTGGAATTGCTTGGGGTGAAGCCCAGATACTTGTAGTTTTAAAAAACTGGCCAGGTGATTCTAATGTATAGACAGGGTTGAAAACCACTGTGCAAAACTATTGATCTAAAATGCGAGCTGAAGCTGTTATCAAGAAAACAGGAAGTTGGATGGGCTTTTGCTTTTTGTTTTTTAAAGGATATTGTGTTAGTTATCTATGGCTGGGTAACAAATTATCCCAAAATTTAGCCCTTCAAACAGCCAGCCCTTCTCTCAGAGTGTCTCTTGGTCAGGAATCTGGGCACAGCTTAGTGGGTCCTCTGGCTCAGGGTTTCTTGAAGACTGCATTCATGAGGTGTCAGCCCAGGCTGGGTGCGGGGAGGAGGAGAGCTTGCATGTGACCTCACTCAAGTGGCTATTGGCAAACATGACTCCTCACTAGCTGTTGGTCAGAAGCTTTCTTTGGCTCTCCTGCCTTTCATCTGGACAGCTCATAGCATGGCAACTGGCTTCCGTTAAAGTAAGCATGTGAGAGAACGAGGGGGTGAGCAAGGTGGAAGTCGGAGTTTGTCTATAACCTGGAAGTGACATCCATTGCTTTTTGCCAGATTCTATCAAAAGCTCTAACCCAAACTTGATGGGAGGGGATAATACAAGGGCACAAACACAAGGAAGACAATATCTTTGGGAGTCATCTTAGGCACTGCCTACCACAGACATTTAATGATGATACTCTGCCTAAAAACTAATCTACCTTAAAGGAATCCCAACTGGACAGTCTTAAAATTAGGAGCATGCACATCAATGGTTTCCTTGAAGAACAAATGTCATATGCTTTGGTAGAGATGAATTAAAAGTAAACTGACAGGTGTACTTTCTAATAATAAATTTATATTTTTGTTTAATCAACTATAGCTGCATTAATTTAAGGCCATTTAGACAAGATAATATCAAGGCAGGCCAGCTTGCATAATTCCAGCCTTTACATGGCTTTATGAATTAGGTCAATGTGCTTTCCAAAGACTGAAAGTGCTCCTTCTTCTTTTTCCTAACATTTTCCTAGTTATACAAGTTCACAGAAAATAGGCCACTCTAAGGACTCAACACAAAATGTGGTTTTAGTAAAGAGCAGATACAGTAAATCTAAAGGCAAAATATCAAGCAAAATAGGCAAGTTGATGTACTGATACTAAGCTGATGAGAGTAATAAATTTTAAGTTTACTGCTCATTTTAGAGGGACAAGCTAATGTATTGAACACTGAATACTGATATTACTAACTATAAGCCTTCCTCAAAGTCCTATCAATACTAAAAGATTCATTTATCTGTGGAGTGCTCATCATTTAATGCTAAGAATGCAAGTTAGAAGTGCTTAACAATATCTAGCAAAGTGATACAAACTACTAAAAGTGAAAAGAAACCCTTATGAGGGCACAAATGACTTGCACTCTTGAAACCTGATGTTGATAGGACATTTACACAAAATCCTAAACTGAATTTATATTCCAACTAAAAAATGCCATCTCCTAAAATCGATTTGGTTTTGGTGCAGAGAGAAAGCACTGGCCTTCCAGATTCAAAGTACTGCTTTTGATAGCACCTTTTTCCTTGAATCATTTTCTAAATATTTGTTCAAAAATATTTGCAGCTTGTAAAACTTGATGGGATTTTTAAAAGGATATGATCATATTGCACACTTATAATAGATGTAACTGAGAATTGTGCTTTAAGTACTTTTTGCATGCACAGAAATTACTTATGAACAATCTGTTGTAGTTTGCTTTTAAAAAGATTAAACAGTACCGTTGGGGGAAATCTGCCCTTTCTTTCAGCTGAGGTGGCAATTCTCAGTGACGTGATTATAATCACTAAGACCTGGAAGATAAAAGCCATGATCAGCTACCATTAGCCAACATAAACAATTCCATGTCAACCACTGTTAGTTACAATAGATGTGAGGATTAAAGCCAGTAACCTAAAGATTGCTGAATCCCTACAGCCCTTTAACAAGCCTCTGAACCATCCAGATAGGGTTATTTGGGGCTTAAGTTTGAATATGTTAACCTTATTTAAAAGATGGCATTTCAGCTGCCAAACTGAAAGACAAAGGAAACAGACAGGTCACTCCAAAACCTGGTAAGCTTTCTTTTCACAGTAGTATGAGTGAGCAATTCTAAAATTACTTTCTGTGTATTCTAGTCATGAGCACATAAATAAATATTTTGAGGATAATGGCAGCCAGGTTTCTTTCTGTTAAAGGAGTTATAAATATGGAAAAGGGGGAAACTAGAAAGCAGCATTTGACTAGAGTTGAAGACATCAGTACAAATTCGTGGTTTTTAGTAGCTAGAAATAAATATAAGTATTTTCGTATGTATCCGTCTGCTGAGGGACTACAAGCAATGACATACCAGTAGCAATGAGCAAACCTGGCACTCAGTAGATCTTGGTTCCTGAATACCATTCCATGTGGAAAGGAAGCAGAGCTCCTTGGAGAAATAGCTAATTACAAGGCTAGAGTGGGAATAGTACAAGATGAGCCTGGAACATCTTGTACCAAAAAGCAAGAAAGTCCCCAAAGAATGATGAGGACACAAGTAAAGGACATAGACATCCTGGGGCTCCCATTGGTCAAAACTGGGACAGTTAGAACATAAAAACAATTAACAACAGTATTTGATTTGTTGACTAAGAATCCATGAGTCCATTCTGTTATAAACAAATGAAAAAATGAATGGGGGAGAAAGGAAAACACTTTCTTTCAGTAGAATGTCAACTAATAAATATTGAGTTAGAAAAATTAGTCACTCAAGTATAGGGAGGAGGAACAGGTTTAAGTGTGCCATGGTAAAGCATTCAGTCTCTATAGTACCCAGTGACATGGAAGAGCTGTTTCTCAATGGGGATACAGTTCTCTGCTGCAGATGGTATCACCTTGCTCCAGAATCTCAGGAGCCTATGTTATGACTCTTCCACTGGACTTGCCATAAATTCCACACTGCATCTTTTCCCACCACTGACACACTAGGGTTTGCTGGGTCATATGATCCAAGTGTCAGGGCTGCTTGTACCTGAAGCCTGGAACTGTTGCAGAGCCCTTTCCTGCTGTGGGCCCTGTTCAGAGCTGGTAGCTTTCCATGTCACTTGGTGTATGATGAGCTAGCTCATTACTTTTAGATGTGGAATGTGTTGCCTCCAGAACCCAAAGGGGCCTACCAAGTGCTATACTTCCTTATTGGTGTAGAGGCTGTAAGATGCAGCAATTTGTCTTTCACTTCGGAGAGGATATCTTGACACTGCCTTGAGCACTGGACCTCTAAAAACTTTACTAATGTGACTGGTCTCTGAATTCACATATCTTACCAAGGCCTTCACCATACTAGCAATCTCTTCCTCATCCTGTCCTATAAGTAGGATGTTGTCAATAAACTAGATCAGTGTGGTGTTCTGAGGGATTAGATGGTCCAGAGTTCTTCATATTATGACTAAGGGTCAGAGTTAACATAGGCTGAAGCAAAACTCAGCCTGAATATTTTTGTCTGTTCTACATGAAAGTGAACTATTTCTGATCCTGTTTTCCAACTGGAATGGTATAAAATGCATTTACCAAATCAAAGATTGCATACCATGTATCTGTATTGATCTGCTCTAGCAATGAGTCCAGCACAGCAGCTGAGAGCAGGGTTATTCTTTGGTTAAGTTAGCAGTAGTCTATAGTTACTGTCTAGGATGTATTCAGTTTCAAGGACCAGCCTGCAAATTAAAAGATATGACTGGGACCACCACTCCTCCATCCTTCAGGTTTTAAATAGTGGGACTAATTTCTGTCATTCCCCCAGGATACAATATTGTATCTGATTTACTATCTTGGCAGGAGTGGGAGGCAGTTTCAGTATTTTACTTGGCTCTCCTCACTAAGACAGCTTAGTCCACAGACCGAAGCACCCTTAAAATCCAATCCCAAGAGTGCTCCCCTGGTTCTTGTGAATACGTCAGCATGTCCCAGCTGGGTTATGTTGGGATTTAATCTTAGTTACTGGCTTGGCAGCCAGGAAAGGAAGTAGGGGAAGTTGGAGAAGGTGGGAGAAAGGGCTACTGCCTTGTGGCAGCCAGTTTCTGTATCTTCTAGCACAGCAGACATACTAGACCAGAGGGTCCAGAGGGAGCTGCAGGGGCATCCATCCAGACCCCATTCCATGTTCAGGATCCCAGGTTTCTCTACATTAATAGACCTGCCTGATCTAAATATTCAGTGCTCTGTCTCTGGAGCTCTGTGACTCTTAACAATTAGCTCTTGAACCTGTGGTTCAGCTGAATCTGTCCTACAGGTAATAAAGGCCTCTTTATAAGTCACCACAGAGCCTCTCATATTTAGCTATTAACTGCTTGTAAACAGTCCCATTTCTTATTTTCCATTTGCAGTGTTTAAATATGTTAGCAATAACCAGCCAACTCTGCTGTCTTTGCAAGCATTTTCAAATGCCTGTATCACACTTAGCACCATTATTTCCCTCTACTGGGACAGGGTTCCAAGTCAACACTGGTGAAATTAAGCAATTAAGCTGCAAAGTTATGCCAGGGATTATGAATGTTCCATCCACCAAAAAGGGTGACATCTTCTCGGTCAGGTAATGGATGGGACTGTTACCAGAAGCAGATGCCAAGTTGGGACTAAATGTGCAATACTTTTTATTAGGGAAAACATCTGTGAGAGAAGATGGGGAAGGAGCTGGGAAAGAACTGGTGGACTATCACACTAGGATGCAAGTCTGATCCCAAATGTAAGAGAGAGCAAAGGAAGGTTGGGTGGAAGTGTACCAGGCTGCCATGTAGCCTTTGGAAGGCTTGGCAAAGCAATGGGGATGTCCTTGAGCCTAAATTAGCTATTAGAAGAGTCTTGTGTCTCCTAGAATCTCTATGATGCTCAGTTGCTGAACTGTGAGAAAAACAAGGTCTTAGCACAATCACAGTGATGGATTTCACAGCATAGCAAGCAGCTGGGGCCCTTGGCCAATTTAGCTCCTGTAGTTGGGGGTCTGTGAGGTACATTCTCATAGCAGCAGCATCTTAGCAAGAGGCAGAGCTGGGATTCAAACCAGGTAGTTTGGTCTGAATCTATACTCTCAACTACTGTAGAACCAGAAGACATGTCTTGGAATTACAGAGGTCTGAAATAAATCTATCACGCAGAGGATTTGTAAGGAGCCTGGGCCTGACTAGTAGGATCTCTAGGATCCTCTAAGGAGTTTGTATCTCATTCTTCAGACAATAAGGTGGGGGGTACAGGGTGGGGCCACATCACAGATAATGTACAGTACTATATTCCATATGCATTATATACATGCATGAATAATTTACAGGCTCATGTGTAGCTTTGAGTTCTCTGTGGTATAAAAGGATTAGCAGATTTGAAGACAGATGCAAAAAAAAAGTGATTCCTGTACTGCATATATGATAAGATGTGTAATGCTACATATATGGTAAAGTGGTCCAAAAAGTACTGACAAAGCATTCATAACTTCTAGGGTATAAAAGTTTGAAAAAAAGGACCAAGACAAATTCATTTTCTATAACTCTTTACAAAATCATACTGTGGTACAAGGCAATCAAAAATCCACTGAATTTTTACTATTTAAAAATTTTTACTAATTATTTATTTATGTTTTTGAGATGGGAGGTCTCGTCATATTTCCCAGACTGGTCTCGAACTCTTGGGTTCAAGGGATCCTCCTGCCTTGGCCTCCCAAAGTGCTGAGACTACAGGTGTGAGTCACCATGTCTGGCCACTATTTACTACCAGTATTAAAATTTCTACCATTTTTACACAGAGGCATTATTTCTACTTAGGCTGTCAAATCTGCATTTACAGGCTAAATGAGGAACTTAACTACTATTTATAATATTAATTACATGACAATCTGTGTAAGCTACCAACAATCATCTTACAAATCAGTTCTACAGAATACAACCTTTTTATTATCAAAAGGAAGTTACATGGTTATTAATTAGTATCACAATAAACAGGTATTAACACTATTTTATGGATATAGGAATCTAGGCACAAAACTAAAGTTTCCCTGACCCACATAATGAGATAAAATATGAACCCAGAACTAGAGATTACATCAGATTCCTGTACACCTATATTCATTAACAGTACAACTCTACAATTGTGGTATAGTCCTACAACAGAATATTAAAACACAGAGATAAAAAAATCAAAAAAAATTGGTCCAACTTTCCGTCTGAAGGCAGGAATTATTATTATCTGCTTATTACAGAGAGTGGAAAATTAGTTGATCAAGGGCAAATCTAAAAATTTAGGAAAACTTCAAAGCCTCCAGAAACTCATCAAACTTGCCAGTATTACTTATCCTACTTCAAGAAGACATATATGAAACAGAATGGAGTTTCTGATTTCAGACTGTTCCACTTCCTTACTTTAAGCCAGGAAGCCTAAAAACATAAACTGAACTCAGCAGATGCAATTAAAAATTTGGGACCAGGATGTCTTTAAGTGAGGGACCAGGATGTGTAAGTGATGGTTTAGGAAACTATATTTATAGCCTGGTACCATTAAATTTTTGTTCACTTTTTCAAGTAGATTCCAAATATACACATTATACTCAGAGCTTTTTAAAGACACAAACTAGCTTTCAGAATTAGACTTTGGCATGCAATTCCAAATGATTTCTTATGTTCCATAGTTCTGAATGAGAACTAATGGTTCTGAATAGTTATGAGATTTAAAAATAAACATAAAAATTTGGATCAGTGGGAGAATTTTACTTGTAACTACTTGTTACATATCAGGGGTCTCTATGTAAACTTCTGAGATTCAAACACTTTACCTACAGGCAATCTGTACCCCACCATATTTCACAAGTGATTGCAATGTCTTCCTATGTGAACATACACAATAATGATAAAGGATATCTGTTCTAGGAAAAGCATATTTAAAAAGAAATGCAAGTATACAGGTTAGCATGAATGTTAAACATGAATTTCAAATTTGGCTTGAGCTTCCTGACAAAATTTTCACTATCAAAAACTGGCTTCCGAAACTATTCTAAGAATCACATACTAATATATCTTACATGGGACTTTATATAAACGATACTGAGGCTGGGTGTGGTGGTGCACACCTGTAATCCAAGCACTTTGGGAGGCTGAGGCAGGAGGATCATTTGAGGCCAGGAGTTTGAGACCAGCCCTGGCAACACAGCAAGACCCCATCTCTAATAAAATTAAAAAATTAAAAAGTTAAAGGGCACAATATGACACAGAGGACAATACCCTTGACAACATCACACTGCAAATCCAGTTAAAAATTTTTGCATGGTTACTTTAAGCAGTTAGCTTAGGTGAAGGTGGAAGGTCCAAATTAAAATGCTACTTGGTGAAGGCAATCGTGCTAGGGGCTGTTTTTGTAATACAAAGTTTTTACGCTGAAGGCTTCTTAAATGTGAATTAGTCTTCCCAATGGGATAGCAATTCTAATTTAATGGCTAGGAAAACCCAGTACAGAAATAAAAAGTTACTTGACATAGCTAAAAATCATTTAGGGACAGGCCTAACATTTGATCCTCTAGATTCAGCCAGAAAGTTCAGGGTCTCTTATAATTTTAGCAGGACTACAACCCAAGGCTTCAGATTTACTGGACATTTTGCTCCTCCAAAAGGATAGCCACTAACTACAGGGAATTAGTTCGCAGCATGTGCATGTATGATTAAGCATTGTGGAGATTAAGCATTGTAAATATGAAGTCTTGGAGTTAAAAAAGCACACACCCAATTTTCAGTATTATGTCAACAAATATAAACTACCCAAAACAGCAATATATAATCACCTATATTGACTATGCTCAAAAAACACACTGAATTGGTTTTAAAATGGCAATGGCCGTGGGAAGCAAGGAATTATCAACAAGAGAAGCACCTGCTATCTAATCTTTCTCCCATAATCTGCGTTTGGAATCACAGGCTAGAAAGTATCTAGTGAGGGCATCTAGTCTGCATACACACTCTTATCCCATTTTCAAAGATCTCTATTTAGATCTCTAGTCTAGCTTGCTCTTATCTTAAATCGTAGCACCTACAGCTTAGGACTAATTCCTTTTATCAATGAAAATGATGAATCACTACTTTCCTGTAAATACTTTTACAAAGTTGGAAATCATTAAGTAACTAGTCTTCTCTCATTAACAAGATAACTACAATTATTTGAACCTTTCCCCAAACATTAATCTTTAGACTTTGTCCTACTAGGATATCTCATCACTTTCCAAACATACTTCAACAGTTTGGTACTTTATTATGAGCTTCACAAATATCCAGAATTTAAATTATTTCATAATTCCTCCAAACATTCTCAGTTTTATTTGTAAGCAACAATGCTATATCATGAAATCCATTATTTAAAACAATGTTCTAGGTATTGGGGTAACTGACCTCATATAGCTTACATTCTAGTGGGAAAAAAAGTGAACCAGTACACAAGATATCAGATTGAGGTAAAAGCCATGGGGAAAAAAAAAAAAGTTATAGGGGTGAAGAAGCCTTTTATAATAGGCAGCACTTCATTTGAAACCTCTAGGAAGGCACTAGCCCTGCAAAGATATGAAAAGAATCTTTTAAGCAATTTTTGGCTAATGAAGGTTTAACGAGTTATTCTGCTATATATTTATATGCATTCCTTCCAAATTATATAACCTTGTACTGCTCCCTATTGAATCTTATTGTTCTTATTTTGAAGACTAATTCTATCTTTTACAAGCTTTTCATTATCTCCTTTAATTGGTGTATTCCATAAGTTTAAGATGCATGTCTTCTAATTTAAACAAGCATTTCTTAATAATATTAACTAACATTTAGTTTAGGAGGTGTTTCTGCCAAGTAACACTTAATAATGGTAGGAAAAATAATAACTGAAAGAACTTATGGGATAGGCCTAAATGAGTTTTCCAGAAAATAATGTGGTCACACTTTGCAGGGAAAACAGGCTGGAACAGGCAGAGTATGACCCATTCAGAAGATGAGGCTAATGGGACCATGAACCACTGATGGGTTGGTCTAATAGCAGTGAAAGAGCCCAACAGATAATTGAGAGGTTTATAATGTCATGGATGTGGGATGAAGAAGCCAATCAACTGGCAAGGTTGGAAAAAACCTTCCCCAGCACAGTAGCTCTCTGAGACATGCTGCCACCACCTGGGCAACAGGCAATTCTGAAGTTTGGGGGGATTTTAGTTATACGTTAACAATTATAGAATCAAAAAACCTACTTTCATTTTATAAAATTAGCATTTTTTTGTCAAGAAAAATGAAAGACAATGCTGATTTCATAAAATGAAAGTATGTTTTATGATTCTACAATTGTTTTGTGTTTTGACTGAAAAACAGCAGTGATTTGGCCAGATAACTTAAAAATCTTGCTTTATTTTTAAAGTCTCTAGTTCCCTATCTGTAAAATTAGTATAAAATACAATCCTGTGGGTTGTTTAGTTTCAGGATTAGTGATAATAAGTGTGAAGCACCTAGCCCAGCACCTGGTACATACTAAGTACTCAATAAGTAGCTTTTTTTTGAGACAGAGTTTTGCTTTTGTTGCCTAGGCTGCCAGGCTGGAGTGCAGTGGCGCAATCTCGACTCACTGCAACCTCTGCCTTCCGGGTTCAAGCGATTCTACTGCTTCAGCCTCCCGGGTAGCTGGGATTACAGGCATGTGCCACCACACCCAGCTAATTTTCTATTTTTAGTAGAGACAGGGTTTCTCCATGTTGGTCAGGCTGGTCTCAAACTCCCAACCTCAGGTGATCTGCCCACCTCGGTCTCCCAAAGTGCTGGAATTAAGTAGCCTTTTTTTTTTTTTTTAATGGAGTTTCGCTCTTGTTACCTAGGTGGAAGTGCATCGGCACATTCTCTGTTTGCTGCAACCTCTGCCTCCCAGGTTCAAGTAATTCTCCTGCCTCAGCCTGCCAAGTAGCTGGGATTACCGGCATGTGCCACCACGCCTGGCTAATTTTGTATTTTTAGTGGAGACGGGTTTCACCATGTTCATCAGGCTGTTCTCAAACTCCCGACTTCAGGTGATCCACCCGCCTCTGCTTCACAAAGGGCTGGGATTACAGGTATAAGCCATTGCACCTGGCCACAATAAGCAGCTTTAAAAAATATTATTATTCTTCAGTATAAACTTTCAAATATCAATAAATCTGATTATGCTAAGAAAAGAAAAATCACTAGCTGGGCACAGTGGCTCACGCCTGTAATCCCAGCACTTTGGGAGGCTAGGCAGGCGAATCACCTGACGTCAGGAGTTCAAGACCAGCCTGCCCAACATGATAAAGACCCGTCCCTACAAAAAATACAAAAATTAGCTGGGCATGGTGGTGCATGGTTGTAGTCCCAACTATTCTGGAGGCCGAGGCAGGAGAATCACTTGAACCTGGGAGGCAGAGGCTGCAGTGAGCCGAGATCATACCACTGCACTCTAGCCTGGGAAAAAGAGCAAGACTCTGTCTCAAAATAAATAAATAAATAAAAATAAATAAATATCCCATAAATACGCCTATTAAGAAATGTATTTGGAAAGCGGCCAGTAAGACGGAAGATGAGGAGGACGCTGAGAGCTGGGAAGAGGCGGCAGACAGCGGGCAGGAAATCCAAATCTCCTCCCAAAGTGCCCATTGTGATTCAGGATGATAGCCTACCCGCGGGGCCCCCTCCACAGATCCGCATCCTCAAGAGGCCCACCAGCAACGGTGTGGTCAGCGGCCCCAACTCCACCAGCAGGCCCACCCTTCCGGTCAAGTCCCTAGCACAGCGAGTGGCCCAGTACGCTGAGGCCCGGAAGCGGATCCTGGGCAGTGCCAGCCCCGAGGAGGAGCAGGAGAAACCCCATCCTCGAGAGGCCAACCAGGATCTCCCAACCTGAAGACAGCAGGCAGCCCAATAATGTGATCAGACAGCCTTTGGGTCCTGATGGGTCACAAGGCTTCAAACAGCGCAGATAAATGCAGGCAAGAAAAGATGCTGCCTTTGCTGCCGTCACCCCCTCCTGGGTCGTCCGCCACGGGTTGCACTGCCGTGGCAGACAGCTGGACTTAAGCAGAGGGAACGACCTGACTTACTTGCACTGTGATCCCCCTTGCTCCGCCCACTGTGACCTTGAACCCCATGCACTGTGACCTCCCCCCTTCTCCCCTTTCCCACTGTGATTGGCTCATCCACAAGGGCTGTCCCAAGTCAATGGAAAGGGAAAGGGTGGGCGTTAGGGGAAGGTTGGGAGGACCCACCAAGGACTCAGAGAGTCAGACAGTGCCACTTGGCCACTTGGGGTAAAGCCAATGCCAGCAATAAGTTTATCATGCTCATTAATTTGGGATTTCAAAACACAAATGAAAACTCACACCCACCCACCCCCAAGTGCATGTCTCCATCACTTAAAAAGTAAGTTCCATTTGAAAATATCCTTTTTTTTTTCTTCCTATTTTTGTTTGTTTATACAAATATCTGATTTGCAAGAAAAAGTGCATGGGAGGGGTTTTAGTGGTTTAACGAATTTTTAATTAAGAAAGGGTAGTTTGGTAGTCTACTTAAAAATGTTTCTGGGAAATTCACTAGAAACATTAACCAATAGGATTTTGGTGAGCTTAGCTTCTGTATTCCTACTGCCGCCCGGAAAAGGGGCAGGGCTCTGCAGCTGCCAGGACAGATGAGCACCCCATGCCTATACCTCCCTCCCCGAGCTGAGTCCCAGGGCATCTGGGCCTTGCCTGGAGACTGGGCTAGTAGCTCTGTAGGCTCGGAGAGCCTGGGGAGGGTGCCAACCCCACCTCTAGTATTTTGGGAGATAGGGAAAGGGGACAGACTTCCCCTTCCCATACCCCTCAGGGTGGTTCTCTACCAGCCAGGCTTACTACTAGAAGAGAGCAGAGTGCCAGGGAGTGAGACTGCATCCCTGGGCTTAGAAATGAAGGAGAGGAGACTTGTTTAGTATTTTGCCATCGGCACAAGGAAAACCAGGAGAGAGTCTGCCTCCAGGACTCTGAGCCTTCTGCTTTATATGTTCAGAAGGTGGATAGGTCTTCCCACTCCAGCATGGCTTGAACTCTTAGGGGTCTGCAGTGCTCCATCTCCATTGATGGCCCCAGCTCAGTAACTATACCTGGTACATTTCCTTTGTGCAATCAGTACCTCGAAGGCAGAACATTATGAATAAAGTTGGAAAAAGAAAAAAAAAAAAAAAGAAATGTATTTACATTATGTTTCAATGGAAGTAAAAAAACCTCACAAAATAAAATTTAGAGAAGAAACTAATTCCATCAAAGTAAGGTGCAGGTGAGAGAACTCTCAAAGTCTTTTAGACAAGACTCAATTGTTATTAAACTATATTATTATCTTGAAATAATATTATCTGAATCTTATTCTGGTTTCACTACTTGCAACTTTGACATGGGTTAGAATGAGATGTAATTTTGTACCAATCAAGGGAAAAATACTTTTTAAGCAAAAAAATGGCATGTGACTGCCACAGGACTTCCATTCTCAATAGAAAAAATAATTTTATAAGGCTCTACTTATAAAATATAATTGCAATAGAGTACACTAGTGCTGAAGAGGCTGGTGGTATGACATACTACACAGGAATTATCTTATGCAAAGGCAGGCCCTACTTCATTAACAGCATAAGGTTTAGTTAATTTGGCTAAACTTACATGAATAAGATTTCATTTCTTAGAAGTAAATAGAAGTAAATAAAGCAGACCTTATTTCCTTGTTATTCTAAATTGGTATTCTGACAGACATTTGAGAGAGAATAAAAACCTGATTAAGGATCTTCTCAAACAAACAAATAAGATCTTGGCCTGGAACAGAGGCTCACACCTGTAGTGCCAGCACTTTGAAAGGCAAAGGCAGGAGGATCACTTCAGGCAAAGAGTTTGGGACCAGGGTAACAGAGTGAAACCCTGTCTCTAGAAAAAAATTTTAAAAACTTAGTTGGGCATAGTGGCATGCATCTGTAGTCCCAGCTACTCTAGAGGCTGAGGTGGGAGGATTGCTTGAGCCCAGGCAGTCGAGGCTGCAGTTAGCTGTGATGGACTCACTGTACCCCAACCTGGGTGACTTGGTGAGACCCTGTATCAAAAAAAAAAAAAAAAAAAAGAAAGAAAAATCACTGAAACTCATTCTCTCTAGTTGGCCTTGACTTCGAACTGCATACAATAAGCAGAAAATTAACACTGGTCATAGTTTTTAAAAATAATGAGTATGCTAAGCTGGGCACGGTGGCTTGAGGCTGTAGTTCCAGCTACTCAGAAGGTGAGGAGGGAGGATCCCTTGAGCCCAGGAGTTCAAAGAGGCAGTGGGTTATGATCGCACTACTGCATTCCAGCTGGGCCAGAGCAAGACCATGTTTTTTTTTTTAAAAAAAAAAAAAAAAAAAAAAAAAAAAGGCCAGGTGCAGTGGCTCATGCCTGTAATCCCAGCACTTTGGGAGGCCAAGCCAGGCGGATCACGAGGTCAAGAAATCGAGACCATCCTGGCCAACATGGTGAAATCCCATCTATACTAAAAATACAAAAATTAGCTGGACATGGTGACATCCGCCTGTAGTCCCAACTACTTGGGAGGCTGAGGCAGAAGAATCGCTTGAACCAGGGAAGGTGGAGGTTGCAGTGAGCCGAGATCGCGCCACTGCAGGACAGAGGCTCCGTCTCAAAATTAAAAAAAAAAAAAAAAAGACCTTAAGAAAACTTGCAATAATGTTTCTATCAAATACCTTACTATGCTATTTATTTAGGTAAGAAAAATGACCAAATCCAGTCCAATTTACAGATTTTAAAGCTGAAAGGGCATTGGAGATTGCCTAGTATGCTTTCCACATATATAAGTGGAAACACACTCGGAGTGATTTATCAGAGTAAACATATCATTACTGTACCAAGACTGTGAATCTCAGTTCACGAGCTCAGACTCCTCATTATGGAAAGTAGTTCACAGTATTTGAACCAATCCTGACACCACCTTTAGTTAAGGCAATGCAGATTGCAGTAAGGAGCTCCACTGTGGCAACCCCTATGCTGTTCTTGGTCTTGCAGACTGTCCTGTAACTTGAAGCTAGATAAGCAAACTTAGACTGTAAAGGCATGGTCTAGATCAGCAGTCTCCAACCTTTCTGGCATTAAGGACTGGTTTCGTGGAAAACAATTTTTCCATGGATGGGGAGGGGGCATGCTTTCAGGATGAAGCTGTTCCACCTCAGATCATTAGGCATTAGATTCTCATAAGGAACACACAACCTAGATCCCTCACACATGCAGTTCCCATTAGGGTTCGCACCATGAGAATCTAATGATGCTGCTGATCTGACAGGAGGCGCAATTTAGACGGAAATGCTCACTCACCCATTGCTGACCTGCTGCTGTGAGGCCCTGTTCCTAACAGGCTGCAAACCAGGTACCAGTCCATCGTTGGGGACCCCTGGTCTAGATTACAGCTAAAGAGCTACAAAGGCTTTCTCCTTATTTGCCCTTTCTTTCTGCCCAAGACTTCCGTGCTTTTAACCAGGGATGCAGCACTACAAGTATCCGGAGGCAGTAACTGGGAAAACCATCTATCATGATTAAAATAAAACACGCATTGGCCTCTGGAACGAAGGATGCTAAAATAATACATTCTGACCACATCTTGGATTCACGACTTGGGGAAGTTTTAGAAAAATCGGTTATCTCAAGTAAGTATTCAGTGCACACAATCCAGTGACTGAGTCTGCTTTTTCTGGCTACTATAGGTACAGGCTAGGCCTAAGCAGCATAGGCGTTGAAACTATAATCCAGGTTTTCAAATAAAAAGGAGTAAGAAAACAACTGCTGGTAATACAACATCTAAAACATTAACATATGCCCAACGGACAGTATCGTAGATCGTTAGATTATCTGCCAAAAGTCTGTTCCCTGGTAAAAAACAGTTGTTGTTTTACCTAAACTAGTTAAACATGTCGCAGCTTGCTCCTGAAAGAGAACATTACATAGTCCTTTGGAGAATCAAACACTGAAGAGGTCTTGCAACATTTGTCAGAGGTAGTCAAACAGTGCAAGCAATCACAAAATTTGGTCACCAACCAAACCAGAGCTAATCTTTCAGTTCCTGTAAATTAGAAGGCAATATTAACTCACCCTTTTTGCATGTTGACTTTTGCATCCTTTTATTTGTGTATTGAAAGAACAAGCACCTCTATGGGAACTCTATGCCCTGACAGTTTAATTACTTATCAAGTTTACTCTGGGCAGGTATTGATCATTCTTTCGTGAAACGAATTAGATACTTAAATTAAAAACAAACAACAAAACCCCCCTTTTCACATAGCATGGCGGCATGTCCCTTAGTAACAAGGTTGAGTGGATCCACCAAGGCCCCGCAGCTTGCCTCCTTTACGTAAGGATGTAACTATTGCCCAACCAGAAGAGAGAGGTGTGGAGTGGGATGTGAACCAGGATGAACTCGTCGGAATCGTCAAGGGTCATTGTGTGACCCTTACCTTGACTTCGGGCGCTTTGTGGGAACCCAAATGCTTTCCTGCCGCTGCTCTTTGGTCTGAGTTTCTCTCAGCTAAACACCTCACCCACCCAGGACCCTCCAACTGTCCGGCTACAGCAGGGGATGGGGGTTGTCTTCCGATCGACCTCGGGAGGCAAAGGCAAAAGTTAATAGCTGCTTCGGAACCTCTCCTCGAGTCCTGAGGCCGCTCCACGCCTCCTCGCCCACCACTTGGTCCCCGCAGGACGTGGCAGTCTCAAGTTCAAGCCTGGAAAGGAGCCCGGGTGCCGTCACCTGCCCCGCGCGCCCTCACCTGCCCCGCGCGCCCTCACCTGCTGCTCCCCGGAAATCTCAGCGCCACCCTGTCCCCGCCCCCCACCCTCCCGCGTCCTCTAACTCGAGGTCCCAAGACCCACACAGCAATGGCGCAGCCGGAAACCGGCACCTAGACTTCCTAACGCTCGGCTGGCGGTTCGGGTCGTCTGTGGGCGGGACGCAAAGGCCGCGACTTCCGCCTTCCTGCTTCCGGTCTGGCGGTGAGTGGGGAGTGGGATCCGAGCCCCTGGGGCGAGGTAGGGGAAGCTGGTGGCTACCGCTTCCGTAGTTTTCTCCTGGTGTCCAGCAGAAACGGCTGCGGCGCAAGGTGTGGCTGGGCCAATCCAGGATCCCCCAGGACCTTCGGCTCTGCGCGACAACGGGCCCGCGCTTGCCAAGGCCGAGGGGCAGGAGTGAATGTGGCCCCGGTGGGTCTCAGGCCCCGATAGGGTAAGGAGGGAAGAGTGAGCAGCGGGGAAACGTAAGAAATGAGGGAAAGACAAAGGAGCAAGGGAGAAACGTAAGAAATAAGGGCAAGACAAAGGAGGAAGTGCAAACGGCCGTCAAGTGTTACCAGTTGCAGCCGCAGGGGCCACGCGGGTCTGGTTGGGAGATCGAGCCGGGTCGATCCGTTTTGGGCGGAAGAGTAGGATTTATTCCTGAAAGTGTGGAGGCTTGGGTGTTTGGGTCTGAAGTTGAGGTGCAGGGAGATGTGTGGCCTGTGGACCATGACTCTTACTGCAAAAGTTCTTTTGCTTATCTCTGAAACTTACATTGTTTATTCGCTACTGAGCTGGAGAAGGTGAAGGCAGATCGATCTGAGTAGTACCTAATTCTGACTGTATAGGTGAGGTCTTATGAAGTCCGGGAGCTAAGATATTTAACGTATTAGGCACTTTCATGTGTGTTCAGTTGAAAATCGTGGGAAAGATATAATTACAACCAGTCATAGTTTTCCTGGGGTAATGGGACTGTGGGTGAATTACTATAATTTGTTTGGTTATGTCTTCTAATTTTTTAAGTAAAGGACACAAATTGTATGATAGATCCAAAAAAACCTTTAAAGAGTAAGATGAGGTGTTTGATTTTGTAGTGGTGTACCTAATCCAGTAAATGAATGAATGGCAACATTTTTAGTATAAAAAGTTGAAAATCTAGGAACGGCTATGCTGTGTAAGTCAGTGAGCCAACTTGTCTTCTATATGTCAATGAACTAAAAAAATTTTATCATTGAAATAAGTAACTTAGTAAAATACTTGATTTCGAGTAATTAGGATTTTCTTACAGGGCACTTGCAATTGTGGTAAATTCAAATGAGGAAGAAACATATTAAGTTACTATAATGGATAGGCAATTTTAGATGTCATATAGGTTGCATATATACAATATAGAAATTTTCCATTTAAAATTTTATTACAATTATCCTGAAAGTTGACTTAAATTTTGTTTTATTTTTTGTATTCTTTCCAGCTAGCCAGTTGTACAGAATTTAAATCATCTCTCAGATGTGTACAGTAGAACTCAAGAAGACAGACTACCAAGGGTCATCTGAAGTCGTGATTGGGTCACTAATAATACCAGGACAAAGTTAGAGATCACTACTCAAGCATAAGGCAGATAATTTTTTAAAAAATTCCAGTTGAAATTGTAAGTGGATGTATATACACTCATTCCCTACTCAGATATTCTAATTCTCCACTTTGAATAGAGGTTGACACAAACATGAAAGGTAGAAGAGCCTCTGGGGCAAAATAGAAAACATCACTCAAGTCACATAATCCTCATTTGCCAGATGCTTTTTCCTTACACTCAAAAAGGAACAAAACACATGGCATCTTGTTAAGGCTACTTTTCTCATTTATTAAATTAGGCTTATTCCAACAGAGGTCCTCAAAGCTGAAAGGGCATAAAATAGCACAGTACTTTTTGCTGCTTTGGCATATTAATGTGATGTCATGACTCCCTTACCCTCCCTTTCCCATTCCTGGAAATAGCCATCTCTCCTTCTCTGTGAGCATTGCACATACTCTGTGGCTTGTCCTTTTCAAACACCAAATTTGCTGATTTGTATTTTTGTTAGTAATACTAAGGATATGTCAAAAAATGACAAACTGTGTTCAGCTCTTTCCTGGAATGACCATAGAAAACTCAAGATTCTTATGAAAGCCTCCTGCTAAATAAAGTTTGTCTTCCATATAGGAGGCATGTGAGAATGCATAGTTCTTATGACAGAGTCACATGGCTTTTTAAAATCTTCTATAACTTTACATCTTTGAAGTGTCACTATTCTGGCTGTCTTAGATGAATTACTTTTTCCTAACTGGAAATAGTCCTTATTACAGTAGTACTAATTAGTACTTTTTAAAAAAGCAAACTGAGTGATAATGGAATCATGAGTTAACTGGTTGTGTGAGGAAACTTTTTCAAAATTTGATTAACCACACAGTCTTCTGTTTTTTTCCTCTTTGTTCTCCACCCACCTTCTCCAGCCCCAGTTTTCTTAAGACTGCAGTGAAGATGTTTGATATAAAGGCTTGGGCTGAGTATGTTGTAGAATGGGCTGCAAAAGACCCATATGGCTTCCTTACAACTGTTATTTTGGCCCTTACTCCACTGTTCCTAGCAAGTGCTGTACTGTCTTGGAAATTGGCCAAGATGATTGAGGCCAGGGAGAAGGAGCAAAAGAAGAAACAAAAACGCCAAGAAAACATTGCAAAAGCTAAACGACTAAAAAAGGATTGAAGGACTGAACAGGCTCTGCAACCAGAGGAAAATCATTTGGAAAATTATGCAGCTTTGGAAGAACCCACTAAAGTTTCTTCTTTGGATTTCTTGACAGTATTATTTAGTAAATGAAATCTGACCAAATGGAAGAATCATGTTAGTTCTGACCTCAATACTGTAGTAACTTTTAGGCTTGGGTGTAGAAGTTTATAGGTTTCTATTGACAGTTATTATAAATTATCATTTACTGTGGTACAAATTCTTTATAACTGACTTAGTCATTTGCCGCTTAGCAGTTTATCTACTGAAATGAAAACATCCTGTGGGGAAAAGTGACTTTAGATTATGAACTCAATTCAAATGAACTCTAAAATCGGGTCCTGTTTTGGACAAAGGAAATTAAGAATGTAAAAGTCAGAACTGTCTTGTTTGAGGTAAAAGTATGCTTTGGCTTAAAAGAGATACAGTATATTAATTATGTCTTTTGTTATTATTGCTTATTTCTTAGAATCATTTCTGGCTTTCTCAAAACAAAATAATATTAATGAGTACTTCTATTTGCTGCATTTTTCTTATAGCCTTTGAGACAGCTGGTAATTATCAAGTCATTTTGCATTTTTTAAAACAATTTTATAAAGAATTCTCTTATCTTGACTATGTAGAATACCACCTACTGGATAGAACAATTTCTGTACTCACAAACACTGCCATTTTCTTAGAGATGGCTTGTTGAGAGGAGTAACACTATGGTTTAAAGCTTGCAGTAAAAATGCCAAACACTGTAGTACTTTGGAACCGGTTTATTCTTGTGCTAAGCAGAACTGTAAAATAGTTAAAATGTCTTATCAAGTAATTTGCCGATTATATAGACACCACTTTTGTATTTTATTTCATTCTTTGTTTTAACTCGTGGTAGTGATATTTAATACTTTCTCATCAGTTTCAAAGTAAAACTTTAAATTTCACATTTCTTTTAAAGAACTTGTAAAGCATAACAGTGATGTCATACTTCCTAAGTGGTAAAGAAAGGTATAAAATTTGGAAACATTTTGTTGGGCATAGTAGTAATTGGGTGAAAAGGATAAATTATATCAAAATGAGAATGTGCTGTAATTGGAAGTAAGGAGCTAAAGGATGTTTCTTGCAGTTAAGTAGTATAACTGGAACGTTTTAGTATTAAATGTGGCTTTTATAAATGCATGGTCCAATAATTTTGTTCACTATTAGTATTTAATTCACTGTCAGTTTATTAGTGTTTTCTGTACCCTGATAATGAATTTTAAATTACAAAAAATTATTCAGCAGCTACAGTTTAAAAATGAAACTAGATAATAAAACAAATTTGATAATTTTTTGTAAGGTCCTGGATTTTATTTTTTGGTGGAACTACAGTTTTAAGTTACATTATGTTATGCAGGTTAGAATTTTCAATTACAGCTAAGCATACTTGTAAAACTTCAGGACTATATCTCAGAACCTAAGGACCACTGAGAATGTTTATGGATGAGTTTGAATAACACTTAATGCTATTCTTTTAGATTATCAGTCTCTACTTGGTGCCAGTGTGAGCAACACATTATAACTCAAGGCACTGAAATAATTCAGTGTTAAGATATATGTAAAATACATGTGGTTTTCTGCAATCAAGCTGTTCATGGAAAGAATTTATGTACATGTTTTACTTAGGGTCACATTTTAGAGTAAAAGTATTGAAGCAAAGGATATAGTCATAATTCTGTTATCTACTAAAGTTATGGTGTTATCTGTTCCATTGTAACAACTTAAAGGTATCTAACTAAAGTTCTGTTTTTCTATAATTTGTTAGCCTTAACACATGCCAATTTTGTATTTGTTTGACGTATGCTTTTTTTCCCACTTTTTCCCATCATTTAGAGAGCCTTTTTATATATGTGAGATTGAGATTTTACTGTGTGTGTGTGTGTGTGTGTGTGTGTGTGTGTGTGTGTGTGAGAGTGGTTGGGGGAGTAAAGAGAATATTGTGAGGTTTGGGATTCTTCAGAAAAAACCTCTCACTGCAACAGAGTAGTGTTGTTAAAGAATCCCATTTGCTATTTAGAATACTTTTAAGAAATTGTTTATCTATTACATTGTTTCTGAAGTTCTGAGAACTAAGTACAATCAATTACCATTCCAAAGCTGGTCTTGGGGGGAAAAAGAAAGCTGTCCCCTGGCTGCCTGTAACAAACATTTTATCAAAAATAAGCAAATAAATAAAAGTTTGTGTGTCAGAACTTGAGCCATAGTATCCATATGAAAACTTACAGCATGTTACTACTTATCAGATATATAAGGACATTTTAAATTTTACTTATTTGTAATAAGCAAACTAGAAATAAGCACAGGTGGCCGGGCACAGTGGCTCATGTCTAATCCCATCACTTTGGGAGGCCTAGGCGGGTGGATCACGAGGTCAGGAGTTAAAAAGACCAGCCTGGCCAACGTGATGAAGCCCTGTCTCTACTAAAAATACAAAAATTAGCTGGGTGTGGTGGCATGTGCCTGTAATCCCAGCTACTGGGGAGGCTGAGGCAGGAGAATTGCTTGAACCCAGGAGGTAGAGGTTGCGGTGAACCAAGATTGCACTACTGCATTCCAGCCTGGCGACAGAGCGAAACTCCGTCTCAAAAAAAAAAGAAAAAAGAAACAACAAAGGAAGCTGTGGGCTGGAAACCTAATGTTGAAATAGATCTTATATTTTATATGGTTCTAAGTTAGAGGAAATTTGATCTTATTGAGGAATGATTGCTTTTATGTTTGCTACTGGTTATAGAATCATGCTGATTTACTTCATATCTGGAATAAATAAGGACAAATTCTGCATTTCTCAAACATATTAAAAGGGATCACATGGTCAAATACCCAAAGTTTGGGAAACACATGTACAACTTAGACAAATTTCTGGATGATCTCTTGGAGTTTTTTAACTTGACTACCATAGATTATCCTCTACACTTCTCTTTTTGTCCGAAGAACTTAAGTACAATTTGGGAAAGCCTACTCTAAAACTCAGATTACATTTAAATAGCGTAGTTAATGAGATAGCTTTTAAACAATCAATATAAGGGTATTATATTAATTCAAGGTTAAATGACATCCAGAAATCTGTTATTAAGAATGGAAAAGGATTATTTCCTCCATTTTTGTTGGTTTTTAACTTCAGGTATCTAAGACATAATAAGCTAGCTTTATATAATTAAACCCAGTAGCCAGCATTTTCTGTACTTTGTGTCAGTTTGTGTTATGTGAAGCTATTTTTGTAAAAACCAAAAGTATGCTATATGCATGTATAGCAGAGGCATAGAATGGAAGGCTTTACTTCTGAGAAAGTACTTAAGTATAAATAATATTCTTCATGTTAACATGAACAGTTTTACTTTTGAAATTGAAGAGTTTTTTTGGCATAGGTTTGAAATCTGTCTTAAATAGACATTTTCATAATAAACTTGTAAATGTCCAGAGTATAATTATGATATGAAATATGGTGGGCAAACTAATATTTAATATTTTTAATTCTGCTTTGTGTCTGGCCTAAACGCAAGGTTTTTTTTTAGAAAAGTTGTTTAGAAAGGCAAATAAATATCAATTAGGCCAAGATTATAATTCACTTTGTATGCAGGATATTTAACTCTGTGCCAATACCACCTAACTAATGTGATCAGTCACCCTAAACATGTCAGCCTGGAGGAAAGGGATATGGATAGGTTATTACAAATTTAATTTCCACCACCCCAGAAATCCCCTTGAAAGTACAAGCTCTACTAATAATGGTGGCTCTATATCATCATCTTTAACATAAGGCATTTTCTAGAAGGGACTCCTGGCCAAGATTTTCTCATGCTGCTTATGCAAAACAGGTATTTTAAAATGAAAACCATAAAAATTAGTAGTTAACTTCTGCCATATCTAAGATGTTTATAAACAGACTATGTGGTAAACATTTGCAAAAGGTGTATATGGAATGCAATTAATGAGGTAACAGGAATTTGGCAGTAGAAACACTAGTGTGTTAAAACATTTACAATTTTCTCTATAATCCAGTCTAGCAGTTAAGAACATCTCAATTCACAGTCCCAACTATACCACAAATTATATCTCTTTTTTTTTTTTTTTGGAGATGAAATCTCGCTCTGTCGCCCAGGCTGGAGTGCAGTGGCCGGATCTCGGCTCACTGCAAGTTTCGCCTCCCAGGTTTACACCATTCTCCTGCCTCAGCCTCCCGAGTAGCTGGGACTGCAGGTACACGCCATCATGCCCAGCTAATTAAAAAAAATTTTTGCTGCAGGGCATGGTGGCTCATGCCTGTAATCCCAGCACTTTGGGAGGCTGAGGCGGCTGGATTACCTGAGGTCAGGAGTTCGAGACCAGCCTGGCCAACATGGTCTCAAACATGGTAATGAAACTCTGTCTCTACTAAAAATACAAAAATTAGCTGGGCGTGGTTGCACATGTCTGTAATCCCAGCTAGTCAGGAGGCTGAGGCAGGAGAATCGCTTGAACCCTGGAAGTGAAGCTGCAGTGCGCCGAGATGGTGCCATTGCACTCCATTTCAAAAAATAAAAATTTTATAGAGATGGGGTCTCGCTATGTTGCCCAGGCTGGTCTCAAATGCCAGGCCTCAAGCAATCCTCCCATCCTTGCCTCCCAAAGCACTGGAATTATAGGTGTGAGCCACCCTGCTGGCTGCATATATCTCCTTTCATATTACCTAGTGACTAGTTCCTTTTTTGCCTCTGTGGGAAAATGTGGTATCACTTTGTAATGATATAATAAGATAAAATATTTAACCTGATATTATATAACAGGGCTGCTGGAGTGTTGGGCTTGTTGTCATTAACTGTAGTGATTTTGTCATTTGATTACTGTTTTAGTAGAAATGTTTTATATAGTTTTATGTTTCTGTAGTGTATTTCTTAGGCAGTTAAAATTTTTACCTGCTATTAAGTAAAAATTTTAATCTATGTGTTTTTAGGAATTCATTGTTAATGCTTAACCAAGATATTCAGAGTGTAAAAATTTGGGTCATTCAAAAATCTCCTTAAGCTGATAAGCAACTTCAGCAAAGTCTCAGGATACAAAGTCAATGTGCAAAAATTACAAGCATTCCTATACATCAAGAAAGACAGAGCCAAATCATGAGTGAACTCCCATTCACAATTACTACAAAGAGAATAAAATACCTAGGAATCCAACTTACAAGGGATGTAAAGGACCCCTTCAAGGAGAACTACAAACCACTGCTCAATGAAATAAAAGAGGACACAAACAAATGGAAGAACATTCCATGCTCATGGATAGGAAGAATCAATATTGTGAAAATGGTCATACTGCCCAAGGTAATTTATAGATTCAATGCTATCCCCATCAAGCTATCACTGAGTTCACGGAATTGGAAAAAACTACTTTAAATTTCATATGGAACCAAAAAATAGCCTACATAGCCAAGACAATCCTAAGCAGAAAGAACAAAGCTGGAGGCATCATGCTACCTGACTTCAATCTATGCTATAAGGCTACGGTAACCGAAACAGCATGGTGTAGTACCAAAACAGATATATAGACCAATGGAACAGAACAGAGGCCTCAGAAATAACACCACACATCTATAACCATCTGATCTTTGACAAACCTGACAAAAACAAACAATGGGGAAAGAATTTCCTATTTAATAAATGGTGCTGGGAAAACTGGCTAGCCATATTTAGAAAGCTGAAACTGGATCCCTTCCTTACACCTTATACAAAAATTAACTCAAGATAAATTAAACACTTAAATGTAAGATCTAAAACCATAAAAGCCCTAGAAGAAAACCTAGGCAATACTATTCAGGACATAGGCATGGGCAATGACTTCATGACTAAAACACCAAAAGCAATGTCAACAAAAGCCAAAACTGACAAGTGGGATCTAATTAAAGAGCTTCTGCACAGCAAAAGAAACTATCAGAGTGAACAGGTAACCTACAGAATGGGAGAAAATTTCTGCAATCTACTCATCTGACAAAGGGCTAACAGGCAGAATCTACAAAGAACTTAAACAAATTTACAAGAAAAAACCCCATCAAAAAGTGGGCAAAGGATATGAACAGACACTTCTCAAAAGAAGACATTTATGCAGCCAACAGACATATGAAAAAATGCTCATCATCACTGGTCATCAGAGAAATGCAAACTAAAACCACAATGAGATACCATCTCACACTAGTTAGAATGGTGATCATTAAAAAGTCAGGAAACAACAGATGCTGGAGAGGATGTGGAGAAATAGGAACACTTTTACACTGTTGGTGGGAGTGTAAATTAGTTCAACCATTGTAGAAGACAGTGTGGCGATTCCTCAAGGATCTAGAACTAGAAATACCATTTGACCCAGCAATCTTATTACTGGGTATATACCTAAGGATTACAAATCATGCTACTATAAAGACACATGCACACATATGTTTATTGCAGCACTATTCACAATAGCAAAGACTTGGAACCAACCCAAATGTTCATCAATAAAAGACTGGATAAAGAAAATGTGGCACATATACACCATGGAATACTATGCAGCCATAAAAAAGGATGAGTTCATGTTCTTTGCAGGGACATGGATGAAGCTGGAAACCCATCATTCTCAGCAAAATAGCACAAGGACAGAAAACCAAACAACATGCGTTCTCACTCATTAGTGGGAGTTGAACAATGAGAACACATGGACACGGGGAGGGCACCATCACACATCAGGGCCTGTTGGGGGATGGGGGTGTAGGGGAGGGACAGCATTAGCAGAAATACCTAATGTAAATGATGAGTTGATGGGTGCAGCAAACCAACATGGCACATGTATACCTATGTAACAAACCTGCACATTGTGCACATGTACCCTAGAACTTAAAGTATAATAATAAAAAAATACAAAAGTAAATAAAAGCATTCATAATCACACATACACACACACACACACACAAATTTGGGTCATTCATTCAGTAAATATTGAGCATCTATTGTATGCCAAACACTGTGAGAAAAACTCTCTTTTAGAATAACAACAAAAACTTTGTTGTGCACTCCAGAAAATGTATGGCACTCTTAATGTACTTTTGTATATAATGTTTTAATATGTACATTGTCTTCTGTCTTCTAGTGGAATTAATTTCTGCTTTTTGAGAGCTTTCTCCAATTTTCTATTTTTTCAAAGTAATTTTCATTCTCATGGAACTCCAGTTATTGCATTCTTTCTTTCTCTACTGTCCTTTCAGACTTTGTTATGGATTGTATACTTCTATTGGTCCTAATTTCTCTCTTCAAATTCCAACCAGAGTCCCACCACAAGCTAGCTTTTGTCCCATCCTCTCATCAAGGTCTTAGTGTTTTTTTTTCACTTATCAACTAAGTTTTCTTTGACTCTACATGTTTTATCCAAGTTCACATTTTTTATTAGTCTTTTAGAATCTTACAGGTCACCTCTCCAGAAATAAGAATCTTCATTCTTTTTTCTCCTACATTTGATCAGTTGGGAGAGCTCACTATTTTACCCTCATTATTTGTACCCAGTTATATCTATGAGTGGTTCCCAAATGATCATAAAGATCCAAAATGTACTAAGCATTCACAGCTACAGGATCCTTCTCAAGGGAGTAATCCAAAGAGGGAAAAACCAATCTAAGCAAATTCATAAATAACAATGACTAAGTCAAATGAAGGATTTTAATCTAAAAGTAGTTAGGTTTCTATAGTACATAATCTCACATTTCTTGTGCATACTAAAAATGAACTCTTAAGATTAATGGAATAGGAAACTATTGTATATTCAGAAAATACAAGGTAATTAAGTTTTGACTTCTTTTATTTGTTAAAATAGTCACATCCATATACATGAAAAGATTTGACCATAATGCATTCATTGACTGTGGCTCTTGCCATCTTGTGGCATCCAGGATCCTGGCTGAAAGGTTTTACCAGTGCTGCTGGGAGTCACTGAGGGTTCTTCCTTTCCGAAGTATGGAGCAGAGGCATGGCCTTTAATTTGAGTTTGAACTGGTGGAGGCAAGAGTTCCTCATTGGTCTCTTTACTAAGGAGTTTTTCTTTTTCACAAAAATCTTGGCTTTTTATTTTGACTTCTTCTCTGCATTTTTCATTCTTTACTATTTCCTGCATGTATATATAAATGGAAGAAATTATTAAATTCCTAGTTAAAAAAACAGTTTTTATAAAAATAGCCAATAAAAATACATATTATATACATATAAATACATACATACTTTGCATTTAAATAATATACAGATATGTATATAAGTTTGAAAAAGCTGTATGATTACATACTAGTGTTACATAAACAGTTCTGTCCTGATTTTATGCTATAATAGACATGAAGCACCCCATAGTAGAAATATTTACTACCCAAAAAATGAAACAAACAAATGTCAAATGTTACACAAGAGCCTGAGACACTCTATGAAAGATTTCCTAAGCTTAACACTGATTTCTGCCCTAAAACTCAGTGACTGTACTTTTCCACTGGTGAGAAAGAAGTGCTCTGACTACCCTTTTTTTTTTTCTTTGCTGTTCAAATGTGTGCATGCTAATGTCACCCTCTGTAGTACCAGAACCAAGCCCCATCTATTAATATTTCCTTTTCTCTTCTGGAGTGGTACGGCAGGAAAGGAGGAGGGTAGGAATGGAATCAGGTTTTGGCATGCCTTAGACACTGTTGCAGAGAGGCTCTTTGCTATTGGAAATACTTTCTCAAATCTGTGCAAACAGATTGTACAATGCAGTTCTGTTCCTCAGAATTCTATCTAGGAGGATCTATACCAAAAATTACCATCAATCCTTTGTTACATGTTTCCTTGAATAAAAGACCATCACATTTAAGAAGTATCACTATAGCATTAAAAAAGGCAAATTCCACACATAGTTTCAGAGATATTAATATTTGAAAAGATATCTTAAAAACAAATGCAATACAGTAATTACATCTTTGGTCTTTATTCATTCCTTCTCTGTTTTTTTTTTATTGTTGTTGTTGTTTTGAGAAGGAGTTTCGCTCTTGTTGCCCAGGCTGGAGTACAATGGCGTGATCTCGGCTCACCACAACCTCAGCTCACCTCAATCTCCACCTTCCAGGTTCAAGTGATTCTCTTGCCTCAACCTCCCGAGTAGCTGGGATTACAAGCATGTGCCACCACACCAAGTGAATTTTGTATTTTTAGTAGAGATGGGGTTTCTCCATGTTGATCAGGCTGGTCTCGAACTCCTGACCTCAGGTGATCTGCTCGCCTCAGCATCCCAAAGTGCTGGGATTACAGGCATGAGCCACCATGCCTGGCCCATTCCTTCTGTTTTCACAATGCATGTCTAAATGTGTGAAATTTTTTAATGTTCTTTTTGCTTACTTGTATTACCTGATTTTTAAGAACATGTTATTTGTAATGTGAAATTAGAACGTTAATGTAACTAATATCTGACAACACTGACCAAAAAACAAGTTCTCTGAAGTATTTTAAAATTTCAAAACTTTTAAAAAATGTCAAAGGGCAATATCTGGATATCTAAATGTATGATATCACCTGTTTCTCAAGTGAGTTTCAAGTAATATTGATTGTATAGTCCTTTAAAAGGTAAGCTCTGATATTAAAGTAACATTTAAAATAATAGTTTGTACTTAAAGGGGGAAAAGTTTTTGTGGTTTTAGTGTTATAGACTTAGTTTTAGATGTGAAGAAGGGCCCATCTAATGAAACTTCTCCCTCAAAGCAAATATGTGCAGTAAAGAACAATCTTTATAAATATTCTTGTAATTTTCACAACACAGAGCAATTCCCCATGAGTAGTTTAATCACCACAGTAACTGAGCTTCTGGGTAGTTGTTACAAGTGAGGGTGAGAGTAGAGAAATCAGGTTTTCTTTTTCCTATAACCTCTAGAATTGTTATATAAGGTGACGATATATCACAAAGGAAATCCCTCAATATCATACTGGAAATAGCGGAAGTAGACAAAAATTCAAGTTCCTGTGTCTTCATGGAAGCTCGTTCTTTGGAGCGGAATGAAAAGTTCAGGATCAGGTTAAACTTGCACTAGTAACCGACCTCAAGTAGCAAGAGGATACTCAGAAATTGGTATGGAGCTTGGTTGGATTTTGTATAGTAGATCAGTCACATCACCTGAAGCTCTGCCCATGCCTACTTTATTTACGTAACCTCTATAGTTGCAGTCTTACTGTTGGTACATGCATATGCTTTTTGATGAAAAGAAAATGGAGGACAAAGATCTGTTCTTGTTTCTCCTGCCTTCACATAATTTCTCTTCATTCAACATTACTTTTCTAAGACTTTCTTATAATAGCTATTGAGGCAAATGAAAAGTCAATCTGAATATATTAATTATTTTTACATATGAAGATGGTTAAAGATTTCAGAGTTGAAAAATATGGAGACTATAATTTTTCCTAAAAAAGAATTTTTTTGTTTTTCTGAAAAAACATAACTGGTACCAGGCAAAATTAAACAGAGAGTAAATCATTTATGAAAGAAAATACAGTCTTGTAAATATTTGGAATTGAAGGGCCAGGTTCTGTGGCTCACGCCTGTAATCCTAGCACTTTGGGAGACCGAAGTGGGCAGATCACTTGAGGCCGGGAGTTCAACACCAACCTGGCCAACATGGGAAAACCCTGTCTCTACTAAAAATACAAAAATTAGCTGCACATTGTGGCGCATGCCTATAGTCCCAGTTACTTGGGCGGCTTAGAGGCAGTAGAATTACTTGAAACTGGGAGGTGGAGGTTGCAGTGAGATGAGGTCGTGCCACGGCACTCCAGCCTGGGTGACAGAGCAAGACTCCATCTCAAACAAAACAAAAGAAAAAAAACCCAAACAACAACGAAAATATTTGGAATTGATAAGGAAGTAGTTAGGTGGAGAAAACAGGATAGGAATTGTAGACCTTAAAGACTGTTAAGAAAGTCTATTTTCAAATAGAAACTACCATAAAGCAAGTATTTTTCCTTACAATTCCTCGGAACAATATCATCCTATATCTCCATATATTTATCAAATAACAGTATGTTTCAGTGTTTGTGTAAGGATAAAGCAGGAACGGGTGTCTTTCTTTACATAAATGTTTGTATTTTAAAAACAAATATTCATCATTTTACTTATTTATCTTGCTGCCAATAAATATTTTTCTTTAACATTTAAAAAAAAAGATGGCTGAGGCCGGGCGCGGTGGCTCAAGCCTGTAATCCCAGCACTTTGGGAGGCCGAGATGGGCGGATCACAAGGTCAGGAGATCGAGACCATCCTGGCGAACACGGTGAAACCCCGTCTCTACTAAAAATACAAAAAAAAAAAACTAGCCGGGCGAGGTGGCGCGGGCGCCTGTAGTCCCAGCTACTCGGGAGGCTGAGGCAGGAGAATGGCGTAAACCCGGGAGGCGGAGCTTGCAGTGAGCTGAGATCCGGCCACCGCACTCCAGCCCGGGCGACAGAGCGAGACTCCGCCTCAAAAAAAAAAAAAAAGATGGCTGAATGGTATTTTCTCACTAGTATTGTACCATGATTTACTTAACAACCACCTCTACTGTTGCTTCCAATATTTCACTTCTTCATTAAAAAAATAACACTGTGATGATAATCCACATGGGTAATTCTTTGACTCAGACAGGGTTCCAATCCCAAATCTACCATTTGCTAGCTGTGTGACACCAAGAAAGCTACTTAACTTTTTTAGTCTCAGTTTTTTTTAATCTGAAAATGGGGCTTATACTCATAACAGTATTGTTTCTTAAGATAGTTATGTATTACAAGGTGAGTAAGCTTTTATAAAACAATGCCAAATGGGCCGGTGTTTTGGCTCGTGCCTGTAATCCCAGCACTCTGGGAGGTCAAAGCGGACAGATCACTTGAGGTCAGGAGTTCGACATCAGCCTGGCCAACATGGCAAAACCCTGTCTCTACTAAAACTACACAAATTAGCCGGGTGTGGGGGTGTACTCCTGTAATCCTAGCTACTCTGGAGGCTGAGGCATGAGAATCGCTTGAACCTGGGAGGTGGAGGTTACGGTGAGCCGAGATCACGCCACTGCACTCCAGCCTGGGTGACAAAGCAAGACTCTGTCTCAAAATAATACATAAATAAATAAATAAGTAAACAATACCAAATGGAAGTATCTTCCTTTTGTTCCCCTTAAGTAACCTCTAGAATTCCCTTAAAGATCGAAAAGTTTATGCAGATTACAGATTTTTCCATATTCTAATGTAAGCCAAACATTATTGATTTAAAAATTGAATATTGTTTATATGTGACTATGTAAGTATAAATATTTATATCTCAAATTACTCATATGTATACTCTTCACATTGTTATTCTCTGAACGTTTCTCAATAGTGGCGTAGAATTTGGGCTCTGAAGCCAGACCACTGAATACAAATCCCAGTTTTACCATTTACCAGCTGTGTAACTCTGAATATTATTTAATTTCCCTGTGTCTCACTTTTGTGTTGTGTGAAATGGAAATAACGTTGTCTTCTTCAGTGAGCTGTTGTAAAGGTTGGGAAAGAACTGGCTACTGGGCAGTGATAGTACAACAGAAGAAGGTACAAATATATATATATATTTTTGAGACGGAGTCTCACGCCCAGGCTGGAATGCGGTGGCCGGATCTCAGCTCACTGCAAGCTCCGCCTCCTGGGTTTACGCCCTTCTCCTGCCTCAGCCTCCCGAGTAGCTGGGACTATAGGCGTCCGCCAAATCGCCCGGCTAGTTTTTTGTACTTTTTAGTAGAGACGGGGTTTCACCGTGTTAGCCAGGATGGTCTCGATCTCCTGACCTCATGATCCGCCCGTCTCGGTCTCCCAAAGTGCTGGGATTACAGGCTTGAGCCACCGCGCCCGGCCACAAATATATTTTAAAATAGTGATTGTTTATTTCATTCTGTTAAAAAATAAACATACCAAACTTGTACACATCTCTCTTTGAAATGGGTAGAGGTGTTAGTAAGTAAGAGGCAATCTACTAGTTTCAGACAAAGATGGAATAACTGGTACCAGGCTAGTCCTCCTGCCATGACACAACTAGAAAACTGGACAAAAATACATTTTTCAGATACTGGACAAAAGGCAGCACAGTAGTGTGATCCCTGAAGGGCATCAATGAGTAACAAATTAGATAAGCCCTATATCATCCCAGCTTTCTGGCTGGAGACACATTACTGGCTGCTACCGGGGGGTGGGGGAGGGGGGGTGGGGATGGATCCAACCAGAGGATGGTGGTTTAGGGAGAGAGAGAGATGGTTGTTTAGGGAGTGTGAGAAAGTTGGAATATGCTAGGATACGTTAGGCAGAGTACCAGAATACACAGAGAAAGTTTCAGAAATCTGCATAGTAATCCAGTTGAGTGTCCAGCTAAATATTAAGCTGTCCATGTGCAGGGTGAAACTCCATAAAGCAAGAAGGACAACTTTTCGCTAAAGAATACTGGGGAACTGTAGTGAAATTTTAGTGAAAATTGCTGGAGCTGGCACTGGACTAGGAAAAAGTCAAGTTCTCACCAGCCAGGGAGAGCTCATTGAACACCTGAGACATTGTAAAGATCTCGGAAGGGTCACTCCTTAGGTGTAGGGCTAAACTAGCATGAGAGTACAGCTTATTGAGTGAAGACTTATGCTGTACAATACAGTAGGCACTAGCCACATATCATTTAAATTAAATAAAAAATTCAGTTACTGAGTTATACTAGCCACATTTCAAGTATTTCATAGCCAAGTATGACGAGTAGCCACTATATTGGAAAGTATAGTTTTTTTTTTTTTTTTTTTTTTTTTTTTTGAGACGGAGTCTCGCTCTGTCGCCCAGGCTGGAGTGCAGTGGCCGGATCTCAGCTCACTGCAAGCTCCGCCTCCCGGGTTTACGCCATTCTCCCGCCTCAGCCTCCCGAGTAGCTGGGACTACAGGCGCCTGCCACCTCGCCCGGCTAGTTTTTTTTTTTTTTTGTATTTTTAGTAGAGACGGGGTTTCACCGTGTTAGCCAGGATGGTCTCAATCTCCTGACCTCGTGATCCGCCCGTCTCGGCCTCCCAAAGTGCTGGGATTACAGGCTTGAGCCACCGCGCCCGGCGGAAAGTATAGTTATAAAACATTTCCATCATTGCAAAAATTTGGATTGGACTGCACTGCTCTAGATCTACCCTAACAAAACTTAAAAGTAAGATTCTAGCCATGCATGGTGACTCACGCCTGTAATCCCAGCACACTGGGAGGCTGAGGTGGGTGGATTTCTTGAGTCCAGGAGTTTGTGACCAGCCTGGGCAACATGGTGCAACCCTGCTGCTACAAAAAAATACAAAAATTAGCCAGGTCTGCTGGCATGCAGCTGTAGTCCCAGCTACTCGGGAGGCTGAGGTAGGAGGATCACTTGAGCCCAGGAGGTCAAAGCTGCAGTGAGCCAAGATCACACCACTGCACTCCAGCCTAGGCAACAGAGTCAGACCCTGTCTCAAACAAAACAAAACAAAACAAAACAAAACAAAACAAAACAAAACAAAACAAAACATAAACCAAAAAAAAAAAAAAAAAAAACCAATAAAACTTGCAAAAGTTTGGGCTGATTCAAATGTCAATTAATGGCCTTCCAGAACAAAACTCAGTATCTTCTAAAGGAAGACAACAAAACTGAGATACTAAACATAATATTTCACTGTTCATCATGTAATCAAGAGGTGAAGAGGAAAGGATGACCCAAAACCAGTCAACAGAAGTAGACCTAGACATGATAGAAAAGATGAAATCAACAGACAAGGCCTTTATCACAATTACTATAAAAATGTCTAAAGAGTTAAAGAAAAAAAATCAACATGAGGAAAGAAATGGGAACTGTTATAACGAACCAAATATAACTTCAAGGTGAAAAACATAACCTATGAAATAAAAAAAACTGAGTGCTTAATGGTAGGTTAGATATTGTAGAAGAACAGTGAATCTGAATATAAGACAATGGAAAATACATAAACTGAAGCAAGAGAGTTTTTAAAAAAGGCTAAAAAATGAACAGAGCCTCAGTGAGCTATTGGACAATACTATGCAGTCTGACATACATGTGATCATGGAAGGAGAAGAGAAAATAATAACTAAACTATTCCAAAGAGATAAAAATATAAATTCACAGATCTAAGAAGCTCAACACCTCAAGCAGGATTATCACAAAACCAAGGCACATCCAAATCAAATTGCTAAGTATTAACGATAAAATATTAAAACTAGACACAGGAAAAAAGACACTTATACAAAAGACAAAGATATGAAATAACACTGAGTTCTCATCAGAAACAACTTAGAATCCTATATCCAGTGAAAATATCTTAAAAATGAAAGTATTATAAGAACATTTTCAGACAAAAGCTGAATTTGTCATAAGTAAACCTCTACTACGAGAAACATTAAAGGAAATACTTCAGCTGAAGGAAAATGATGCAAGATGGAAAGCTTGTAGAATGAATAGCACTGGAAATGATCAGAATGAAGGACTTCATTGCAGAGAAAAACACCAGAGTTTTGGACACTCTGCTGGATACCTGAAACTCTATGTCCACCAAATCTAAGTTCCCTGAGCACATGAGGAGCATTGTTACATTGTTACACTGTTCATTGAAACTACCAGTATGGATTTTGAGGCCAGTCATGACTATACTGCCAAGCAAACTTCTCAAGCTTTGTAAACCTGGTTCAGGAGACACACAGCCTGAAAGACAAGAGGGCTGTTGTTACCATGTGCAGCCCTCAAATTAACAACACTCTGCCTCATTACCTCCTTATTCCCATCAACAAAAAGTCTCTACTCACCAACGCTTCCATGTTTTCCACCATTGTCTTGGCTCCCTTGACTAGGGATATAGAGCAGGATATCAGCAATGGCTTTCTTGTCCATCTGAAGCAGAACCTCATGGAGTTGACAATTGAGAGTCAACCCCTTCTAAAGGGTTGCATGAGGTCAACTCCTTCTAAAAGGGTCAGATAAAGAGTCACCTGGAGTGAAATACTGAAGAATATCATTCTCCACCAATCTCAGGGAAGAAGAGAAAGAAACCATACTGACAATTAAAAAAAGGCATGAGCTGTATCAAAATATGTGTGTCCAAACTTTCCTTAAATGTATGTGTTATGAATGACCAATGGTCTGTGACAGTCTCTCTCATTTCAGGGGTGTTCAGCTGGAGCAATTTAGTTTAGGCTTGAGTTGTGTATGGAACTCTTGAGTTGTGTATGAAAACAAATTATCAGTTGTAAAAAGTATTATAGGGTAAGTATCCCTTATCTGAAATGCTTAGGAACAGAAGTGTTTGGGATTTTGGATTTTTTTGGATCTTGGAATATTTGCTTTTTACTTAACAGTTAAGTATCCCCAAATCCTTTGAGTGCCTTAATAGTGCTCAAAAAGTTTTGGATTTTGGAGCACTTTGGATTTTGAATTTGAGCTGCTCAACTTGCATGTATTTAATGTTTGAATTTATATATTTTTCTGGTCAAAATTTAATATAAATCATCATTGTTTGTGAAGGATTAGATTAAAAAAGAGAAAATAAGAAAAGCTCTAAATGCCTTTAACAAGCTCATCGTTGTTTTTGTAATGGAGTTAATGGTTATTTATAGTGTACTGTTCATTTACTCAGTGATGTGAACTTAAGCCCCCAAAAAGTTGTGGCTCAAGTCCTTTCCAATGGCGTTACTTTGCCAAGAGCCCTGGTTAAGAGCCCTTTTGGTAGCTATATTATTGTTGCATTCAGTGTTGCAACTTGCTATGTGTAGTAATGACAAAAGAGATTTAAAGTTTGTTTTTTAAAAAAACAAAACTTAAATATGGAATCTACTAACATGTTGTCTTATCACTCACTCACAGACATTAGGCATGATATTATAATAAGTAGTTATTCTGCTCCAATCATACAGTCCCTCATGCAAAATCCTAGTACACATTAACTTTCCACAAAGGAAAGGAATTCAGCTTTAATATACACTTATTGCTATGGAAGTTATTAGATAACATAAGTGGATATTTGAATTATAATGAGGAGGTAAAACAAATGGCAGAAAAATACCAGAGGTCTCTGCAATGATGTGTTGGGAGACAGAAAGAAAACTAAGGCCATGTAAACCTGGGCTTTGGAAATGCACTCTAATATCTGAGGCAAGGCTAAGAACTGATGACCAGTGAGTGCTCTCTGATGAAGTTATCATGACTAGAAGATAAGTTTAGATTACTTGATGAGTACTGGGGAAAAGGAAGAGCTGAGAGATATCGGAATAGGTTCAAAGGTTACCCAAAGAGTTTTCAACCTCAGGTATCCATCATTCTGCTTCTCTGGAGTCACACTCAGACCAGAGGTGTGGGAGTGAACATTTCTCAGTCTATACTATTAAATGGAATCAAATATTTAGATGCAGAGCTAAGTATATATACAAAACATTTTTTAGAAATATTATCTATTATACGTATACTTAATGAACAAGAGAAGGTAAATACAAATTACACACATTATAAATACTCATTTTTACTAATTTAAGATATGTAAAATGTCACTAGAATTTTTTTATGTTGTCTGTGATGTGTGTATAAATAAAAATGAGTAACTGTTTTCAAACTATCATTCAAGATTTCAATCCCTTAGCCCAATTTTTCTCCTTTAAAAGGCTCAAACCTAGTGAACTGAGAATTCTTCTATGAAGGAGTGTTTCAGTAATACTTTATATGTACATACATATGACGTTGATGGTGTAATATTCATGGTAAGCATAAAATTCCATGATAATAGACTTCAAAAGTATTTGAATAATTTTTATATTGATAGACATGGAAATGGAATAGAGTTAATGCTCAGTCCTTTATTAGGGAATTAGAAATTTGCTTTAAAAATGTTATGAATCCAGGTAGAAAAAAGGCAGGCTGAACACACACACAAACACACACACAAATATGCCATTTCTTCTTTAATGTTCTGGCTCCATGCTCCTCTAAAGTTTAGTGTTTATAAATGGTCTCCATTTAGCTTCAAGTACTTGTGAATTCCAAGTATATCATATATAACTATGTTCAAACTGAAGTTCAAAACACATGCCAAGACAAAATCTAAATATAGTTTAAAATAAATTCAACACTGCTTCATTGTTAGAAACTTTACTATATTCAAGAGCAAGTTAAGACTCAGGAGTCAGTCTTATGCCCATGTCACTGGGTTCTTTTTCAGTCTTCTGTGGGAACAAAACCATAGCTTATTTATAAAGTTATATTACATATTCAAGTTATATTACATATAAAAAATGAGAACCTGGATTTATCAAAAGGTATAATTTCAGCTCTACTAATTTCTTTCCATAATTTAAACTATATATATTAGCAAATAATTTTTATTTTAATAAATATTAAAAATTTTAAAGTATGAGTACATTGCCTTTGAGTCAATTAAAATGTTTTTCATAGACTACAAATTATTTATGTAGATTATAAGTGAAATTTGGCATCAACTATGTTTCGGGACCCCATACCAGTAACATTTGTTTACTATTAGATGGTCACACGCAGGAAGTAGCCTCCCAGAATATACCACACAGCTCCCCCATCTTCAATATAATTATAAAATTATAATGGGAATTTGGTGTTTCAAAATGTTCAGAGCTGAATATTCTTTTACAGTGTTAATTTTGTAACATGCTGAGAAACAATTCAAGCCTAGCAAATGCTATAGTGATGTCTCAGCTTGAATATATTGCCAAGTTGTTTAATTAAACTACATTTTCTAGTTCTACAAGTTGAACTGCCAGGATGAAATAAGTTATTAGATCACCCTTTTTCATCTACGAAAGAAAAAGAAAAAAGAGGGAGGTACATAGATCACCAAAAGGTATTCTGTATTCAGGCCCGAGAGAATGCCTGCTAGATTAGTAATCAAAAATATATTTAATCTTGCCTAGATAGGAGTAGAAACCCAAAGAGTAAATAAGTGACAGAGCTTAGGTTAGTATGATAGTTCTGGGTTGCTAAGAAATCTATTAGAATAAAACAACAGGCAAGTGAGTTATGCTTTAGCAGAAGCTGCTCCTGCTACGTGTTCTTGCCAATCACTAGTATGCCTCTGCCAAATCAATGTCACATTTAATTTATTCACATTCAAATCTATTGCAAACACCCTTTGATCAATTACAGTAATGAGAATGTACACGGAGTTTTGTTGTTTTGACATGCTTTCTTGAACCTTCCTCATGCATTTTTTCAAAACATTTCTAATTGCATGAAGGCTATCTCAATGATTCCTGTTATTTGAGGGGACAATTGTATGGTTTGTTTATATTCTTTGCTGGCTAGGAATTTCTGGTATTGAGTTTTCTTTCTTTGAACCTGAGCCAGATTAATTATTAAATCTCAAAATGTCACTAAAATGAACTAATCACAGAGCTCAAGTCATTAATAGTTTTGCAGGTGGTATTTCCTTTAATAAAATAAATGAACTTCCATATATATGCAAAAAGGGCCTCTGAGCATAAAGACACAATTATTTAATTGAAAAAGAAATTTAGCAGTTAAACATTAATAAAAAATAATTAGAGTCACTTAATGCTAGTCCTATTTAATTAAACTACTCTGGTGGGAGACAAAGAAAACCTTGCTCCCTTGTGTGGGAAGAGGAAAGACCATAATCCCTGGGAGAAAAAGCAATGTCAGGTCCCCATGGCTTTCCAGGCTTGGCCTCAGAGACAGGGAAAGAAATGGCAGAAAGGCAAGAGCCCTGTAGGAAAGACAAGGCTCCATTTGTGAATGATTGCTAACATTCATTGAGCTGTTATGTGCCAGCTGCTGTCGGGAGAAAAGAATTCTTCTGGCCTAGGTTGAGAGAGGGAAGAAGAGTTGGATGAGAAGAAGTAAGACATAAAGAAGCTGCAACTTAGGCTATATAGAGCTTGCCCTAGAGAATAAAAAATGTGGCCAGAGGCAGCACCCTCTAGGACTTGTTGCAGGGGACAACAGGAGCTACAGTCCTGAAAGATATACTCATTCATTCATGTGTTTTTCATTCATTCATTCATGTAATATATACTGAGCACCTACAATTTAAGGGCCTAGGGATACAGAGATCAAAACCTAGT
Organism: Rhinopithecus roxellana; assembly: GCF_007565055.1. Lineage (NCBI taxonomy): Eukaryota > Metazoa > Chordata > Mammalia > Primates > Cercopithecidae > Rhinopithecus > Rhinopithecus roxellana. The sequence continues at coordinate 54,041,463 of NC_044551.1, read as the reverse complement.
TCCTATTCTTATGAAGCATCTTTGAGGAACAAAGAGGATGGTCAAAGGAGGTACCATAGGGAAAAGCTGGGTAAGCTCCAATGGCCAATTATGTGGCTAATGTTTATGGGTCCTTTCCTACTTTCCCATTCACTAAATGATTGGTTCATGCATATATTAACTGAGAGCCCACTAAGTGCCAAGGATTGAGTTAAAAGACACAACTTTTACCCTGTGCTCAAAGAACTCACAATCTAAGGAAGAGAGGCAGGTTTAAAAAAATTAAATTATAATATGATAAATCCTGCAACCATATAAAGCAAAGAATGTTATGAGAATGCAGAAGAAAAGCTAGTGTCCCAATCATTATTATTAATTAATTAACTAATTAATTATTTTTTTTGAGACGGAGTTTCGCTCTTTTTGCCCAGGCTGGAGTGCAATGGCGTGATCTCAGCTCACTTTAACCTCCGCCTCCCAGGTTCAAGCAATTCTCCTGCCTCAGCCTTCAGAGTAGCTGGGATTACAGGCATGCGCCACCACACCCAACTAATTTTGTATTTTTAGTAGAGACGGGGTTTCTCCATGTTGGTCAGGCTGGTCTCGAACTCCTACCTCAGGTGATCCACCCTCCTCGGCCTCCCAAAGTGCTGGGATTACAGGCATGAGCCACCGCCCCCAGCCCTGATGTCCCAATTATTATCCACAGAGTGTGGACTGGAGGGTTAGAGAAGGTGATACTTCAGTATTAAACAATCAATCAGAATCAACCAGAGAACTGAGAAGAGAGGGGCATTCTAGGAAAATGTAAGCATGTGATCAGAGGTATGAAGGAGTAAAGCAGCAAAGCAAATTTAGGACACTGTGAGTGGTTCATATGGTATATAGGGGTTAGAACATGCTGAATCTTGCAATGCAGTGTTAGGATATTTAGGTTTCACCCTGAAAGTGATGGTGAAACATTTTAGGCTTTGAAGGAAGGGCAAGATTTCCAGATAAAATACAGGATGCTCAGTTAAATTTGAATTTCATATAAACATCAAATAATTTAGTATTTATGTCCTAAAAATTATATGGGATACACATGTAAAATTATTCCTTGTTCATCTGAAATTAAAATTTAACTGGTATGCTGTATTTTTATTTGCTAAATCTGGCAACCATAAGCAGGAGACGTATATGTTTATTCCATATTTTTAAAAAGATGACTCTGGCAACTATAGAAATTAGATTGGAGAGGTGCAAGACTGGAATAGAGAAATCGGATAGCATGCCACTGCAGAAATGCAAGTAAGAAAATCATTAGGGCAGGAACCAAGACAATGGTATTGAGACAGAGAAAAAAAGATTGTTAAGATATTCAATAGGAAAAAGGTCTTAGTCACCAATATGTAGAGGTGAAGAAGATGAGAACAATCCCTGTTTCTAATCAGTGATGACAGTGACACTTTGCAAGCTGAGGAACTTTGGCTGGCGATGCCCCTCCCAGGCCTTGCTTGACCACGCTACCTGCTGCAGGAGACAGCTCACCTACTCGGCCCACTTGGGCCAAGTCTGGCTTACACACTGGTTCCTGAGTTCTTGAATGAGGATGTGCTAATATTCAAAGAGTGAATAAGGCAGGGAGTTTTCTTGAGTGATGAAACAGCTTTCAGTGGAGAGGGGATGTAGGGGTGGTCCCCCTATCCAAAAGTGGAAAAGTACCCCTAATATGGCTGAGTCGGAAGCTTTTTATGGCTCAGAATGGGAAAGGGACAGGCTGTAGGGAGTACTGGAAAAGGCAACATTCAATTATTAAAAGGCATTATTCAGAAAGAATCAGGAAAGGGCAGGCAAACAGGAACATAAGTTCTCACTCTGGGTTGCAGGTTTCATCTGGGACCAGCAGCCTGGTCTTTCAGACTCCAGGCTGTTTTTGGCTTGAAGGTGGAGTTTCACCAGGGACCCGCCACTATTAGCCTAGGCATTTGGCTGCCTCCTATCACTATCAACAGATAATGCCATTAACCATGGTAAGAAACATAGAAAAAGAGTTCTGCTTTAAACATACTAAATTTAAGTTGTCTGTAAAATATTCAAATATCTTTTCATCAAACTGTTAGCTCCTTCTTGGCCACACTTCAGAACACTGAAATGCTTCAAGGACTCAATTCTAGCCCTCTTTTTTACTATACAGATAGTCCCTGACTTACAATGACTCAACTTATGATAGTGCAAAAGCGACACACATTCAGTTGAAACTGTATTTTCGAATTCTGAATTCTGATTTCTTCCCAGGCTAGTGATATGCCATACAATACTTTCTCGTCATGCTAGGTGGTGGCATTGAGCAGCAGCTCCCAGTCATCAATTTGATCACAAGGGTAGACAACCCACACTCTACAGTGTACTGTGTTACCAGATGATTTTACCCAATTGCAGGCTAATGTAAGTGTTCTGAGCAGGTTTAAGGTCGACAAGGCTATGAATTTGGTAAGTTAGGTGTATTAAATGCATTTTTGATTTAACAATAGGTTTATTGGGATATAACCTCATGGTAAGTTAAGGAGTATCTATACTCTCTCTCAAAGTAATCATTTCTTATCCCAAGTTTAAATATTGTCTACATATGCGGAAGAAGCTCAAATTCATTTCAAGCCTGACTGCTCCCCAAGCTCCAGAATAATATGGCCAACTATCTGGGTGGACATGGATGTCTAACAAAAATGTAAAATTAAATATGTCCAAAGATGCCTTAGGCTCAGAGGGCTAACTTAAGGTCATACAATTAGACTACACTTGAAACAAGTTTCTGCCTCCACTATATTTTCCTTCTGCCTTCCACTACTCATTACTCTTTACACAGTTCTTAGCAAGCCACACACATGGCTTTGCATACATGGTATCCTGCTGCCTGACTACTAGAAGCTTTGTTTTCCCTGACCCCTAGAAGCTTTGCCTTGTTTCAACATGGCCTAGTCTCCCTTTCCTCACATGCTAAGATATAAGCAAGATCCAAGGCAACACCCTACTTCATGAACATAGAAAGGAGCCTTCCAGCTAACCGGAAGTCCTAAAAGTTAATTACTATACTCTCAAAGTAGTCTCTGTGACATATCAAATGCACACCAGTGGGCACAATCTGGGGAGGAGGAGGCTGTTACTGGGATGTCCACATGGTGGGAAGAAGCACTTTAGCCAGCAGCAGCTAAATTAGCTTCCCTTCCTGCAACTGTGTACATTTACTAAAATGATTCCTATTTTTCTTTACCACCTACATTTACCTAGTACTATATTTTATCAATTCTTCCTTCAAAATTTACCTTGAATTGTGCATTTCTCTTTATCTCTATTGCCAACAGCATTTCTTGCTTGGACTATTATTGCCCCCTAATAAGTCTCCTTGGTCCTCTATGATCCAGTGTCCACAGAGCAATCAAAGTGACCTTTCATGCCACTTCTCACTAACAACCCTTTAAATGGGTCCTTGGAACAAAATCCAAACTTGCCTGTGGCAAATATGGAGATATTTGGATAAGCCCTTCTTCAAGGAAGGACTTGCTTCCCAGCTGCAGTGAATGCTGTGAGCAGACAGCCTGCAGCTGTCAACAATTTTAGCATGTGCCACAGCTTGTAGCCACCTTTCTAGTGGTTTTCCAGAGCAGCCGACATCTAGTAACTGAATAAGGCAGGCAGGGCCATAAAGGCCTGGACATTTCAACCAGATGTACAAAGACTCTGATGGGCAATACTTGCTCCAGAGCTTCTCACTAAATTGGCTGAAGCTTTTTTGGGTCTACATCACAGTTCGACTTTGTCCTCTGTCCACTCCTATTTTCTTCCTCTTCCTTTCATAAGGATGCCTAATAAATACCTTCTATCTCAATGTCTGCTTCTGAAGAACCCAAATTTAACAAGGCTCCAAATGACCCAATTGCTGCCTACCTCTCCAATCTCATTTCATGTCATTTTCTGCTTTGGTTATTATACTTCAATCTCATTAGCTTCTTTGTTCTTTAAACACTGCATTTCACGTGGCCTCTTTTGGCTCTCTGCCGGAAAGTCTTTTTCTCTCAGTTCTTCACATGGCTAGCTAAATCTCAGATTTCAGGGAAGGCCAATAACTTAAAGAGAACTTCCCTGGCTAATCTATGAGATCCCTGGTTGGTGATCTTTCCAACCAGACACAAGAACAACACCCAGTTTACTTTGTAGTGCTTATAATATCTCATAATCTTTATTATTTATGTATTTGTTTATATGGCTTGACTAGAATATAAACTCCAAGGGCCAGGAATATGTATAGTTCACTGTTAACATTCCCAGCATCAAGTTTAGCATATTATGTAAGTGTTGAAAAATAATTTGTTGAATGAATAAATGACTCAATGGGTTTAGCTCAAGAGAGAGGTTAGGGCTGGAAATCTGGAAGTATATGTAGTGGCTGAATCCAAGACAAGGATGAGATTGTCCAGAGAAATGATAGAGAAGAAGAAGAGCCAAAGGTCAAGAACAGATCCTTCACGTGGACCACCAAAATTTAAGAAGTAAAGGAAAAACAGGAACCAACAACGGGTTGAGAAAGAATGGTCTAAAAAGTGAGGGGATAATAAAAACGGCATTGGTAAAAGTAGCAAATATTGATGCCTCACCCATATTCTCTCAGCTTACTCTGTAGCTTTCTGAATAGCTTATTTAGATGAAGCTTGTTTCTTACTTCAAACTTCTGCAGTTCTTGGTCTGAGGACCATATTCACCTCATATAATGGGCAGGATGAAAATACCAGGGAGTTAACACTCCCTAGGAGTGAGTCTTGGTGAGAAATTGGTGGATAAACACCTCAGCTTCCTTGCTCTTCAATGGAACAACTCTGTAATGTGTTCCACAGTCTCGCAGAGGGCTCCTGGCAAAACTGAGCTCCAGTTTGCCCATAGCATTTAACCAGCTTATTAAGGCACCTTTTAGTGACCTTCCTTTTTTCCCTTTCTTACTGTTCAACTCTAATGCTTTTAGAAATGGCCTTGCAAGTAAGTTACTTGTATCCAAATTCTTGTCTCAGATCCTGGTTTGAAGGGAACACAAAACTAAGATAGTAAAGAAGCCACAAGGGGAAGGAAATTTAAGACGGAAGGCAGTTAACTCTATGAAATGCAGGTGGGGTTAGAATTGAGACATATCCAACGGACTTAGCATCAAAGAGGTATTTGGTGACCTTGAGAGAGAAGTTTGAAGGAGGTTATGGAGGCAGATGCAGATTGTACTGGAGGGAGAGGAAACAGTTCCCAAATAAGTCTTCCATAGATCACACTAGCTTTCCAGGAAATTAAAAGGTGCTTGACATGCCAAAAAGTTGTATGGTCGAATCAAATTGGGAAACAGACTTTCCAGTTCAAGAGTCCCCAAATTTCCCCCACTCCTTTTGGAAACCTACCCCTTAAATAAAAGAGATACCAAGATTACAAAAACTCAAAGCCCTTTTTTGATAAACAGTGTGTCATCTAAAACAGCAAATGACAACATAATAAGATGGAAATAAATAGAACAACAAATAATTTAGCAGAGTAGAAAAGGAACAATCCTAAATGTCTGCAAACAGGGATACTGGTGAGAAAAAAAGCAATCCACCCTTTCTGAGACCCTCAGAAAGGCACAGAAACCAGAAATACCAGAAAGGGGGAATAAGGTATATAGAACTAAAAGCTGGAAGATTAATTTGAAAGGCTGTGTAAGAAGAAGTGACTATCTTAGGATACCACATCTATCTCAGCAGTTATTTTTCTATTTCTCCATTCCCGTAGGAGACAAGATATAAATATATATATATTATATATAATATATATAGTCTCTGAAGAAACTAATAAAGACAGGGTTAGATGTAGGGACCAAGAAGAGGGCTAGGTTGAAGTGCCACACTGTAAATGGGGATAGTGGAAGATGGCTAAGTAAAAATCTGCATTCCAAACGGTGAGCCCCTCAAGCTCCTATATCCACTTAGTTTGAGAAGGCCAGCAGCTAAGCATACACAACCCACCCCAATCCTACTGATTTATTAGTAAAGGTCATTAATTCTGTAGCATTGCCCATGTGATTCTGGCTAATTACAGCCTTGGTGGTATCATCTAACATGTTTCTTTACCCCTGTATTTCATGTAAACTGGCAATTATATCCAGAGCAGTGGTTCTCAAACTTCAGTATGCTTTAGAATCACCTGGAAGCTTATTAAAACACAGATTGATGGGCTCTACCTCCAGAGTTTCTGATTCAATAACTGGGGATAGGGCCCCTGATGTGCACATCTAACAAGTTACTAGGTGATTCTGATGCTTCTGGTCCAGAGATTACACATGAGAGCCACTACTCCATAGTGTGCAAGGGTCAGCAAACTATGGGCCAAATGCAGCCTATCTCCTTTTTAGTAAACAAAGTTTTACTATGACACAACCATGCTCATTCATTTATATACTGTCTTTGTCCACTTCTGTGCTACACAGCAGAATTAAGTAGTTGTGACAGAGACCACGTGGCCTGCAAAAATGAAAACACTAATGAGTCCTTTTCCAAAAAAATTTGCTGACCCTTGATCCAGAAGGTTGCTTAGATTTTTTGGCATGAAAACTTCACAAGTGTATCACGTCAGGAGAAACAAAGTCTAGCTAGTCCAGACTCAGTGGTGGTTTCAGGCCTATTGTCCATTATGAAGTACTCTACTGACCTTGGTTTTAGTACCTAGTCATGATCACTGCTTAATGTATTATTTCTTTAAGGGTTACAAACTGTAATTTTTCTGATCCTATTGTTCTTAAATTTATTAACTGTTATTAATATACAAAGAAGAATTTCCCCTCATCAACTATTTGGTTACTGAAATAGTTTGTATAGGAAAAGCAGAATAAATGCTTGAAATTTCCCTCCTTGTCAATATTCAAAATAGTTAAGTTCATACTATAGAAACTTTCAAAGGTGATCAAGTAATACGTTTTAATATCATGAACTCATTTTATATATTTGAATGTTTCAATACATTGTTTTGGTTAGTATTTCTATTTTTGATGCTCAAACTTGACCCATCTTTGGCCAGTGGGAGCCCCTTCCAGTTGGCTCCTATATCCTTTTGACAGGATCTTCTTGGTTTATTTGCTCTCTAGTGTAAAAAGATGTCCTAGACTCTCCTTGTACATTTCCTGCCCGAGACTTGACATCCACTGTTTCTCTAAGGAGTCCTGGTTCCTTAGAGCAGAAAATGGTTCATAGTCCGAAATGAGATGTTAATTGCTACTGGACTGTCACTGCTGTTAGGTCTTTCCAGTGGATAGAACTAGGAAATATGCTTTTTTATTTTTTCAGAAAAAATATGTCATTAGTTCACAATGACATTTCCAATTCAAATTTAATATTGTAGGTTTTTAATTTCTTTTCTTTTATGCTATAAGCTTTGGTTCCTGAGAATATTAATATATTTATTTTAAATATGTGTGTAAAATAAACATGCCAACATTACTGCTAACAAAATTATTAAATATAATTGAGGATTTCTTTGTATTCCTTTCTTTTTGTCCTTGGAATATACCCACTGAATTGAATTGGGAATGACAGTAAGAAGAGTAAGACAAACATTTTTTAAAATTTTAAAAAAGGATAAAAAATGAATATACTCACTGATATACAATGTCTTAAAGTCATGTGAAATCATTTTTTTCCTGTGTGATTATGCTACCTACTTGATAAACAAATAGGTTCATTTGTTTCAGGGATTTTTAAAAAACTTGGAGGGGGGGATTAATTTTGTTTTGTTTTGTTTTTTTTTTTAAATCCTGGACTGGGCTTGACTGAACACTGCAATATGGCAAGTGAGTCAGGCAAGTTATATAAGATCTTCGGGGAAATTCTTCGGGTTCAATAACCTGTAATGTTACTTTCATGATAGCCAAGAGTGCATCCAAATCCTGTTTCTCAAGAATTTTGATGGTTTCAAAATCTACTGTTCCCTTTTCAAAATGAATTACATGCCATACAACAAATTTAGGAAGGGTCTTGTGATGCCAGAGCACCCCAAAAGTTGGGAACTTATAACTTGGTTTCTATTGATATCCTCTGGGATGGCAATTCATAACTTATTTCAAGGGAAATTATATTTGTTTTAGGTATTTAAGTACAAGCTTCAGCAACAGTGATAGTAAATTCCTTGAATAGTACCAGTTAATAAGGATACAAACTAAAGGTTCATTTTGCCACTCGCTAGGCAAAACCATTTATTTAAAAGATATCAATGTTGGTTTCTTTGCATTCTGGCAAAAAAAAGCTCTGTGGTATTCAGATTAGATGAACACTTTTTAGAATAATTATTGAGAATGTTTCTTTTCTTTTATACTAAGTTATGTTTTGACTGTGGCAGGAATTAGAAAAGCTCTTATCTGGAAAATTTCTCAAGAATACCTGCAATATTAGAATTAGAAAGTCTTTTTAACATGCCTAGGTTGAACGAAAAGCTGGGTTTTATTTGCATAGCGTATGCTAATAGCATTTATTTTCTACTCTTATTTACTTACAAGTACTTTTCCTTCTTAAATGGAGAGGAAACTGTGATGTTTTCTTAGGTGAAACCATGGGATGTATTAATCTTCCCTGAATATGTCATTGGACTTGTTACATTAAGTATTTTGCCAATATGCAAATAAATTTTGTCAGCAAGTATTATTGTAGTGTGAAAATATGCACTGACTTTAAAAAATGATTGCATTTAAATCACAATGCAATGTAAATTTACTGATAAAGACATCAATTTGGTGATTAAAGTGTGGAAATCATTCTACAGAAAATCTTATTAGTGAGGTTATTTTCAACAAACACATACATAATGAAATGTTTTTATGATAAACTGCCATGTAACTTGGTGGTAATCCATCATACAATTAGTTTAACTTTGTGAAGGAGACAATTACTGAAACCTTCTGCTTATTAGTCGTCACTAAAATAAACCTTTTCCTTGTTTTAAGAAGAGGCACTGTCAAAACAGATAATTATAGAAAAGCTAGAAACAGTTTGAAAGATGGGACCTGTCACAAAAACTTTATTTTCCTTTTCAACATTTCACCTTATATCCAATTGTGAAAATCAGAAAACATTGAATTTTATTTCTACATACCAAGAACTACATACATTAAAGATGAAAAGCAATCAATTTTTAACTGAAATGTTTTTCATACTTTGAGAACAAATGAAAGAAAAACACATTTTTTAATAAAAAGAAATCAAGTTAAGCAAATACCTAGATTTATGACACTTACTTTAAGCAGAAGAACCTTCCACACCTTCCCTCAGAAATGGATCTTTCCTTTGGTACTACTGTATTATTTCTCTTTCTGTATAATTGAATTTCTATGCTAACAACATGATTGGATGCACAGGACTTGGAGCACACTTAGTGCAGAACACATTGAGCTGTATTACTGTTTTATATTGTGTAGGTTATTTATTATTATGGTAGCCAGGCTTTAAAGTTATCCAAGATTATTTAGGATAATCGAAATCAAAAAACTTGGCCTATAACAAAAGCAGTGATTTCTAAATTTTAAATAAATAACATTGTCGTAGTTAATATCCAACTGGCAACAGGCTTATCTTTCATTTTGGGGAATGAGTTTAATTACTTTGATCTGAAGATGTGGGAGCCTCTACTTCTTTAAACCATCTGCCTTGTCAATATACAGTTGTAAATGTAGATTTTATTCTATTTTAAATTTATTTGTGGGACCGCCTAAATATTAAGGCCAAGTTACTGATGTGGACCTTGAATTCAATTGACTTGAAAAAATTATTCCTTTTAAAATAAGAACTATAGGCACATGGCATGAAATTTGAATGATGCAAAAGATTTTGAGATAAAAAGTAACACTGCCCCCTTACACATGCCCAGCTACCTACTCCCTTCCAAAGGCTGCCGCTGTATTCTTCTAGAGATGCTATTAGAACCAAAATTTCAAGTTGCTTTGCCTTGATAAAAAAAATACAGTGGATAAGAAAAGAGCTGACAATATTCAGTGATGGCAACTACAAAGCATCCAAGAGTTTAGGAGAGGAAATGGTAACAATTATAGTTCAAAATACATATCAACAAAAGTCTGCCTATAACTTTCTAATATCATGGTCAGGTATTTAAGATCTAATTCTACTTACCAAAAAAGAGTAGAAGTTAACATTTTCCATTAAAAAATTAAATATAGTATGAAAGAGAATGTAGAAAAAAGAAATAAAGAAACAATGTGGCACAGTGTGTGGCACTGTGTACCCAGGCAAATCTGATGTTCAATTGTAATCCTCAGGTGTCAGGGGAGGGATCTGGTAGGAGGTGATTGGATCATGGGGATGGATTTCCCCCACACTGTTCTCATAATTGTGAGTGAGTTCTCAAGATCTGGTGGTTTAAAAATGTAGTACTTCCCTCCTTGCTCTCTCTGCTGCCACCATGTAAGATGTGCCTTATTTCCCCTTTGCCTTCTGTCATGATTGTTAAGTTTCCTGAGGCCTTCCCAGCTATGGGGAACTGTTAGTCCATTAAACTTCTTTTATTTATAAACTACCAAGTCTCAGTAGTTCTTTATAGCAATGTGAAAATGAACTAATGTATAATGAAAAGAAAGTTTAGAATTAAAAAGTATTGTGAGGCTGAAGGAATACTATCCAACTGAACACAGTGATGAATGGAAATGTTCTAATTTGTGCTGTGTAATATGGTAGCCACTAGCTACATGGCTACTGAACATTTCAATGTGGTAAGGTAACCAAGAAACTAAATTTTTAATTTTAATTTTAATCAACTTAAATTGCAATAGCTACATGTACAATACAGTAGACACTGTACTGGATAACAAAGGACTAGACAGTCTAGATCAAAGATGAGAAATATTAGTAACAAAGAGAAATTTTAAGATGAAAGATTTATAAATTATAACAATAAAAATAAAATTTGAGAACCATTATGAGAGTAATATGTCCAAAATAGAAATCTTTCCATAATCTGATATTTGAATAAAAATCTTTAGAAACTAGAAACAATACCCATTCAAAGAAGTAGGTATAGAAATTAAGTATATAAAGAAAAATGTAGGGGGCGGAGCAAGATGGCCGAATAGGAACAGCACCAGTCTCCAACTCCCAGCAAGAGCAACACAGAAGACCGGTGATTTCTGCATTTTCAACTGAGGTACTGGGGTCATCTCACTAGGGAGTGCCAGACAATCGGTGCCGGTTAGCTGCCTCAGCCCGACCAGTGAGAGCTGAAGCAGGGCAAGGCATCGCCTGACCTGGGAAGTGCAAGGGTGAAGGGAATCCCTTTTCCTAGCCGGGGAACTGAGACACATAACACCTGGAAAATCGGGTAACTCCCACCCCAATATTGCACTTTAAGCAAACGGGCACACCAGGAGATTATACCCACACCTGGCCGGGAGGGTCCCACGGCCACGGAGCCTCCCTCATTGCTAGCACAGCAGTCTGCGATCTAACCGCAAGGCAACAGCGAGGCTAGGGGAGGGGCGCCCGCCATTGCTGAGGCTTAAGTAGGTAAACAAAGCCGCTGGGAAGCTCGAACTGGGTGGAGCTCACAGCAGCTCAAGGAAACCTGCCTGTCTCTGTAGAATCCACCTCTGGAGACAGGGCAGAGCTAAACAACAACAACAAAAAAAGCAGCAGAACCCTGTACAGACGCAAACGACTCTGTCTGACAGCTTTGAAGAGAGCAGTGTATCTCCCAACAGGGAGGTTGAGATCTCAGAACAGACAGACTGCCTGCTCAAGTGGGTCCCTGACCCCTGAGTAGCCTAATTGGGAGACATCCCCCACTAGGGGCAGTCTGACACCCCACACCTCACAGGGTGGAGTACACCCCTGAGAGGAAGCTTCCAAAGTAAGAATCAGACAGGTACACTCGCTGTTCAGCAATATTCTATCTTCTGCAACCTCTGCTGCTGATACCCAGGCAAACAGGGTCTGGAGCGGACCTCAAGCAATCTCCAACAGACCTATAGCTGAGGGTCCTGACTGTCAGAAGGAAAACTATCAAACAGGAAGGACACCTATACCAAAACCCCATCGGTACGTCACCATCATCAAAGACCAGAGGCAGATAAAACCACAAAGATGGGGAAAAAGCAGGGCAGAAAAGCTGGAAATTCAAAAAATAAGAGTGCATCTCCCCCTGCAAAGGAGTGCAGCTCATTGCCAGCAACGGATCAAAGCTGGTCAGAGAATGACTGTGATGAGATGAGAGAAGAAGGCTTCAGTCCATCAAACTTCTCAGAGCTAAAGGAGGAATTACGTACCCAGCGCAAAGAAACTAAAAATCTTGAAAAAAGAGTGGAAGAATTGACAGCTAGACTAATTAATGCAGAGAAGGTCATCAACGAAATGACAGAGATGAAAACCATGACACGAGAAATACGTGACAAATGCACAAGCTTCAGTAACCGACTCGATCAACTGGAAGAAAGAGTATCAGCGATTGAGGATCAAATGAATGAAATGAAGCGAGAAGAGAAACCAAAAGAAAAAAGAAGAAAAAGAAATGAACAAACCCTGCAAGAAGTATGGGACTGTGTAAAAAGACCAAATCTACGTCTGATTGGGGTGCCTGAAAGTGAGGGGGAAAATGGAACCAAGTTGGAAAACACTCTTCAGGATATCATCCAGGAGAACTTCCCCAACCTAGCAGGGCAGGCCAACATTCAAATTCAGGAAATACAGAGAACGCCACAAAGATACTCCTCCAGAAGAGCAACTCCAAGACACACAATTGCCAGATTCACCAAAGTTGAAATGAAGGAAAAAATCTTAAGGGCAGCCAGAGAGAAAGGTCGGGTTACCCACAAAGGGAAGCCCATCAGACTAACAGCAGACCTCTCGGCAGAAACTCTACAAGCCAGAAGAGAGTGGGGGTCAATATTCAACATTCTTAAAGAAAAGAATTTTAAACCCAGAATTTCATATCCAGCCAAACTAAGTTTCATCAGTGAAGGAGAAATAAAATCCTTTACAGATAAGCAAATGCTTAGAGATTTTGTCACCACCAGGCCTGCCCTACAAGAGACCCTGAAGGAAGCACTAAACATGGAAAGGAACAACTGGTACCAACCATTGCAAAAACATGCCAACATGTAAAGACCATTGAGGCTAGGAAGAAACTGCATCAACAAACGAGCAAAATAACCAGTTAATATCATAATGGCAGGATCAAGTTCACACATAACAATATTAACCTTAAATGTTAATGGACTAAATGCTCCAATTAAAAGACACAGACTGGCAAACTGGATAAAAAGTCAGGACCCATCAGTCTGCTGTATTCAGGAGACCCATCTCACATGCAGAGACATACATAGGCTCAAAATAAAGGGATGGAGGAAGATCTACCAAGCAAATGGAGAACAAAAAAAAGCAGGGGTTGCAATCCTAGTCTGTGATAAAGCAGACTTTAAACCATCAAAGATCAAAAGAGACAAAGAAGGCCATTACATAATGGTAAAGGGATCAGTTCAACAGGAAGAGCTAACTATCCTAAATATATATGCACCCAATACAGCAGCACCCAAATTCATAAAGCAAGTCCTTAGAGACTTACAAAGAGACTTAGACTCCCATACAATAATAATGGGAGACTTCAACACTCCACTGTCAACATTAGACAGATCAACGAGACAGAAAGTTAACAAGGATATCCAGGAATTGAACTCATCTCTGCATCAAGCGGACCTAATAGACATCTATAGAACTCTCCACCACAAATCAACAGAATATACATTCTTCTCAGCACCACATCGCACTTATTCCAAAATTGACCACATAATTGGAAGTAAAGCACTCCTCAGCAAATGTAAAAGAACAGAAATTATAACAAACTGTCTCTCAGACCACAGTGCAATCAAACTAGAACTCAGGACTAAGAAACTCAATCAAAACCGCTCAACTACATGGAAACTGAACAACCTGCTCCTGAATGACTACTGGGTACATAACGAAATGAAGGCAGAAATAAAGATGTTCTTTGAAACCAATGAGAACAAAGATACAACATACCAGAATCTCTGGGACACATTTAAAGCAGTGTGTAGAGGGAAATTTATAGCACTAAATGCCCACAAGAGAAAGCTGGAAAGATCTAAAATTGACACTCTAACATCACAATTAAAAGAACTGGAGAAGCAAGAGCAAACACATTCAAAAGCTAGTAGAAGGCAAGAAATAACTAACATCAGAGAAGAACTGAAGGAGATAGAGACACAAAAAACCCTCCAAAAATCAATGAATCCAGGAGTTGGTTTTTTGAAAAGATCAACAAAATTGACAGACCGCTAGGAAGACTAATAAAGAAGAAAAGAGAGAAGAATCAAATAGACGCAATAAAAAATGATAAAGGGGATATCACCACCGACCCCACAGAAATACAAACTACCATCAGAGAATACTATAAACACCTCTACGCAAATAAACTAGAAAATCTAGAAGAAATGGATAATTTCCTAGATACTTACACTCTCCCAAGACTAAAGCAGGAAGAAATTGAATCCCTGAATAGACCAATAGCAGGCTCTGAAATTGAGGCAATAATTAATAGCCTACCCACCAAAAAAAGTCCAGGACCAGATGGATTCACAGCTGAATTCTACCAGAGGTACAAGGAGGAGCTGGTACCATTCCTTCTGAAACTATTCCAATCAATAGAAAAAGAGGGAATCCTCCCTAACTCATTTTATGAGGCCAACATCATCCTGATACCAAAGCCTGGCAGAGACACAACAAAATAAGAAAATTTTAGACCAATATCCCTGATGAACATCGATGCAAAAATCCTCAATAAAATACTGGCAAACCGGATTCAGCAGCACGTCAAAAAGCTTATCCACCATGATCAAGTGGGCTTCATCCCTGGGAGGCAAGGCTGGTGCAACATTCGCAAATCAATAAATGTAATCCAGCATATAAACAGAACCAAAGACAAGAACCACATGATTACTTCAATAGATGTAGAAAAGACTTTTGACAAAACTCAACAGCCTTTCATGCTAAAAACGCTCAAGAAATTCGGTATTGATGGAACGTACCTCAAAATAATAAGAGCTATTTATGACAAACCCACAGCCAATATCATACTGAATGGGCAAAAACTGGAAAAATTCCCTTTGAAAACTGGCACAAGACAGGGATGCCCTCTCTCACCACTCCTATTCAACATAGTGTTGGAAGTTCTGGCTAGGGCAATCAGGCAAGAGAAAGAAATCAAGGGTATCCAGTTAGGAAAAGAAGAAGTCAAATTGTCCCTGTTTGCAGATGACATGATTGAATATTTAGAAAACCCCATTGTCTCAGCCCAAAATCTCCTTAAGCTGATAAGCAACTTCAGCAAAGTCTCAGGATACAAAATTAATGTGGAAAAATCACAAGCATTCTTATACACCAGTAACAAACAAACAGAGAGCCAAATCATGAATGAGCTTCCATTCACAATTGCTTCAAAGAGAATAAAATACCTAGGAATCCAACTTACAAGGGATGTAAAGGACCTCTTCAAGGAGAACTACAAACCACTGCTCAGTGAAATCAAAGAGGACACAAACAAATTGAAGAACATATCATGCTCATGGATAGGAAGAATCAATATCATGAAAATGGCCATACTGCCCAAGGTTATTTATAGATTCAATGCCATCCCCATCAAGCTACCAATGAGTTTCTTCACAGAATTGGAAAAAAACGGCTTTAAAGTTCATATGGAACCAAAAAAGAGCCCGCATTGCCAAGACAATCCTAAGTCAAAAGAACAAAGCTGGAGGCATCACGCTACCTGACTTCAAACTATACTACAAGGCTACGGTAACCAAAACAGCATGGTACTGGTACCAAAACAGAGATATAGACCAATGGAACAGAACAGAGTCCTCAGAAATAATACCACACATCTACAGCCATGTGATCTTTGACAAACCTGAGAGAAACAAGAAATGGGGAAAGGATTCCCTATTTAATAAATGGTGCTGGGAAAATGGGCTAGCCATAAGTAGAAAGCTGAAACTGGATCCTTTCCTTACTCCTTATATGAAAATTAATTCAAGATAGAGACTTAAATGTTAGACCTAATACCATAAAAACCCTAGAAGAAAACCTAGGTAGTACCATTCAGGACATAGGCATTGGCAAGGACTTCATGTCTAAAACAGCAAAAGCAACGGCAGCAAAAGCCAAAATTGACAAATGGGATATGATTAAACTAAAGAGCTTCTGCACAGCAAAAGAAACTACCATCAGAGTGAACAGGCAACCTACAGAATGGGAGAAAATGTTTGCAATCTACTCATCTGACAAAGGGCTAATATCCAGAACCTACAAAGAACTCAAACAAATTTACAAGAAAAAAACAACCCCATCAAAAAGTGGGCAAAGGATATGAACAGACATTTCTCAAAAGAAGACATTCATACAGCCAACAGACACATGAAAAAATGCTCATCATCACTCGCCATCAGAGAAATGCAAATCAAAACCACAATGAGATACCATCTCACATCAGTTAGAATGGCAATCATTAAAAAGTCAGGAAACAACAGGTGCTGGAGAGGTTGTGGAGAAATAGGAACACTTTTACACTGTTGTTGGGATTGTAAACTAGTTCAACCATTATGGAAAACAGTGTGGCAATTCCTCAAGCATCTAGAACTAGATGTACCATATGACCCAGCCATCCCATTACTGGGTATATACCGAAAGGATTATAAATCATGCTGCTATAAAGACACATGCCCACATATGTTTACTGCGGCACTATTCACAATAGCAAAGACTTGGAATCAACCTAAATGTCCATCTGTGACAGACTGGATTAAGAAAATGTGGCACATATACACCATGGAATCCCATGCAGCCATAAAAAAGGATGAGTTTGCGTCCTTTGTAGGGACATGGATGCAGCTGGAAACCATCATTCTTAGCAAACTATCACAAGAAGAGAAAACCAAACACCGCATGTTCTCACTCATAGGTGGGAACTGAACAATGAGATCACTTGGAGTCGGGAAGGGGAACATCACACATCGGGGCCTATCATGGGGAGGGGGGAGGGGAGAGGGATTGCATTGGGAGTTATACCTGATATAAATGACGAATTGATGGGTGCTGACGAGTTGATTGGTGCAGCGTACCAACATGGCACAAGCATACATATGTAACAAATCTGCACGTTATGCACATGTACCCTAGAACTTAAAGTATAAAAAAAAAAGTAAGAAAGTAAAGAGTAAAAATGAATGTATATAAACAATCATGTTAAAACAAAAGCATTAATTATCTGATAAAAAGAGCAGAGCAGCACTTTATAAATATTTGCTGAATTGAAATGAGGTAGTTTTGATGGGCCTCTTCCTTGTCATATCCTTTGCACCATCAGTCAGTTAGTTACTGGGAAGAAGAAACCATTCAGCTAGCATTCTTAATTTCCTTTTTAAAACTTAAATATTGTTCTGATTAAAGAAAAATGTTCCCTTTATGTAGCAAAATTCATAAAATACAAAAAAGCATACACAACAAAATAAAAAGCAACTTACCACCCAAATA
Organism: Rhinopithecus roxellana; assembly: GCF_007565055.1. Lineage (NCBI taxonomy): Eukaryota > Metazoa > Chordata > Mammalia > Primates > Cercopithecidae > Rhinopithecus > Rhinopithecus roxellana. The sequence goes on along the minus strand of NC_044551.1, from coordinate 54,023,908 downwards.
ACCATTATAATTCTGTATTTATGTTTCCTTCCAGTCTATTTTCTACATACAAAAAATCCCTTTATTTTGAAAATACTTAAAATAACAGGGTCAGATCATACGGTATATTTTATAATTTTCTTCTTTTTAAAATTATTCTCATACAATGTGTTTATAAAGGTTAAACACATAAAGAAGACATCAGCCTGGAAACAGGCTAAACCAAATGACTAATTAGATTCACATTTACACCTTCATTGCTAATTGTAATAAACTTGTTTGAAAAGGAGGTCTCCAGGAGTTAATTAGCTAGCAGCATTTATCAATAAGCGATAATGTGCTTACATTTTAGAAGTACATGTAAATTTACAAGTCTTTCATTTCTCAGTAGGAGTGTGAACTTCAGCAAAATTTTCTCATATCAATAGTTTCGATAGTTGTGTTGATCTTACCTAAGTTAAGATATAATTGAATTTTGGCTACACAAACACACACACACACATTTCAGTAATATTCCAAGGAAGATATTTTACTCCAGCAGGATTAACATGCACTACGGTTACAAAATAAGTTGGCCTTCTGGATTTAATTACAGTTATGTGCTATGCAATGACATTTCAGTTAACAATGAACAGCATATAAGACGGTGGTCCCACTGTGCCTTTTCTATTTAGATATACTTAGAAACACAAATATTTACCATTGTGTTACAGTTGCCTACATACAGTTCAGTACAGTATCATGCTGTACGAGTTTATAGCCTAGGAGTAATGGGTTGTACTATATAGACAGGGTGTGTAGTAAGCTATATACCATCTAGTTTTCCCCAAGTACACTCTGATGTTTGCATGACGACGAAACGACCTAATGATGTACTTCTCAGATTGTATCCCTGTCATCAAGTGACACATGACTGTACTGTTTACATTTTGAGTTCATATCTGTTAAGATAACAGTTCTGAAATTTTTATGGCTTATGTTGAACAAGTGAGCCCAGGGAAGAGGGGCAAGATACTGGAGAATATGAAACAGGGAAGGAGGGAAAGCCAAAATAAAGGTGTGTGTTCTGGAGTTGGTCACTGCTCTGGGTGCTGGGACCCAATCTCTGCTGAGACCTTCTGAGAAGTCAGGTTGAATATGCCTGAACTATGTGCTCAAGGGGCAGGAAAGGAGCTTTTTCCCATTAGCTTCTATCCCCTTGATACCAGGTATCAAAGTTTATATGGTATGTTAACCGTCTCACACTTCCAAGTCGGTTCCCCACAGACATCCTATGCCACAGTGTCAGAGAAGAAAGCAAAATACATTCTGTAGAGCTATAGTGAGGTTACACCTGTTAGCAGCTGGTTTTTGCAGCAAGGTTGGAGTAAAAATACAAAAGGATGTGAGGTAGGGCACAAGAGGTGTCTGCCACAGGACTTTTATATGCTTGTCTCTTTTTCCACTGAGATTGAGAATTTACAATCACCTTGGACTACAGAAAAAGCAGTTTAAAAAATTCAAATATATTAAATTGTCCTGAATATTATGATGAGAAAACAGAGGTGGCTCTTAGGCCATACAAATGGGGAGACAAAAACATAGAAGAAAATTTCACAATAATTTCTGCAAAGCAAACCTTCAAAATACCATAGCATTATTCACAAACACAAATTAATCTTCTTCAAAAGATAGTTTAAATGAGTGTAGAGTTCAGAATTATTTTTGTATAACTTCACTTCAAATCAGGATTCCTGTGGACTTCAAATAACAGACACAAATGATAGTAAAATAACAGCAGCTATCATATTTTGAGTTATACACTGGCTAAACACTTTATATACCAGTTCATTAGATTAAAAAATGACTCTTGAGATTAGTAATTTTCAAACTTTTTGGAGTATGATCTTTAGTGAGTGCAACAGTCAAGGTTTTCCAGAGAAACAGAGAGTGACTGTAAGGAATTGGCTCTCATGATTACGGAGGCAGGCAAGTCCAAGTTCAAATTGGCAGGGTAGGTTGGCAGGCTGGAGACCCAGGAAAGAGTTAAAGTCAGAAAGCAATCTTCAGGCCAGGCGCAGTGGCTCACGCCTGTAATCCCAACACTTTGGGGAGGCCAAGGTGGGTAGATTGCTTGAAGCCAGGAGTTTGAGACCAGCCTGGCCAACATGGTAAAACCTCATCTCTACCAAAATACAAAAATTAGCTGGGTGTGGTGGCACATGCCTGTAATCCCAGCTTTTTGGGAAGGCTGAGGCATGGGAATTGCTTGGACCTGAGAGGCAGAGGTTGCAGTGAGCCGAGATCATGCCATGGTACTCCAGCCTGGGTGACAGAGCAAGACTGTCAAAAAAAAAAAAAAAAAAAAAAAAAGAAAGAAAAGAAAAAAGAAAGAAAGAAAATAAAAGAAAAAAAGAAAGCAGTCTAGCAGTCTTCAGGCAGAATTCCCTCTTCCTAGAGGGATGTCCATGTTTTTTTCCCTTAAAGTCCTCAACAGATTGAATGAGGCCTACTCATTTAATAGAGGGTAAGCTGCTTTACTCAAAGTCTACTGATTTAAATATTAATCTCACCTAAAAAAATACTTTGACAGCAAAATCTGGGCTAGTATTTCACCAAATATCTGGGTACTAGTCAAGTTGACACAAAATTAACCCATACAGTAAGAAATACATTTTACACCACAACTTCATGAACAAAACATATGTGCAAGTGTATCTACAACAAGAGTTTCAGAAAGCAGTAAGTACTCCCAGTAAACCTTTGTACACTGATATTTTCTATTCCATGTTTTTCTAGCTCATTAAAAAGAAAAACATGCTGTAACTCATCAATTTGATTTCACAGCCCAGAAATGTATTACACAGATTGAAATAACACATCTATTTAATGATGTTTTAGAATACTGGTAAATAAATGCATCACAGTGACACCAGAATATAATATTTGAGAAGGAAATTGAGTACATTTGAACACATGAAATATAATGAACATGTGTATATAAGAAAAATATATAAAATGCCTAATTTCTTATCACTATAGGACTAACATATGGGTATAGTATTTTATCACCATCATGATAAATATTTGAGAATAAAATCAGGCATGCCTAAAGATATAAGATCAGAGGCAATCAGCTGCAGCTTAGTATCCTATAGGAGTTATCACCATTGTGATCAATACAATTCTCTTAAACACCATTATTCCTCCCATTAAAAAAATGTCAAATTATATCTGATAAAAGTGATCAGCAAGTAATTTTTTTAAAATTTAGATTGAGAAAATCATTACTTCTTCAGCATGGAGAGAATAAGAGGAGAAACATAAATTGTTTTGGTGAGACAACTGAGAAAAATGTATGGATAAAAAAATAGACCAAAAACACCTAACCTCGTTTTAGTTCCTTTAACCTTTTTTCACTCTGGATCTAAACCCAGTTTTAAAACTTAAATGAGACTTGTCTTAGTGACTAATGATATGACTCAGAAGGTTAACTCTTCAGAACTAATTCTGTATACTTTTAATATGCACCTAGTAAGTTTTGATGACCCTTAAAAGAATCCGAGCAGGAGTATATCTAAAAATAATTCATAATAGCACCTTACTTATATACATCTGATTTTAAAAACCTTTTATATTTTGCTCCTTAAAAGTCAGATAAAGGTCAAAAGAGAGGGAAAATTATGCTAAGAATGATCTAAGCTCAAACTGAGACCTCAGCTTTGTATAGAAGTATGTAAGAAACGATCCTTTTAGACTGAGAAAGGTGGCATCCTTGAAACTGGAGATGCTACTTCTGAGGAAGACCTGCCTAAATAAATGTTTTCAAAACTAGAAAGATTTATAACACAAACTAGCATTAACATTTCTTGTACAATTAATAAATAAACATCTACAGTTAGAGAGGCAGAATAGCTTACTGGTTAAGAGTACAGATTCTGAGGAGCTCAAAACATTCAAATGATTCATGTTCACTGCCTACCACATTTATCTAAAGAAGTATGATAAATTTTATATTCTCTTAGTTTTCACAGAGGTAGAGGTCATTACCAAAGAAGGTACCCAGAGAAAAGAGATCTCCATGTGTTTTGTTACTATGTTTCAAGTGCTTGTTTTTCTTCATTTATTATGGTAGTTAAGTAAAAACAGCAGAACACAAAAGAGTAAGTTTCAAAAATTTCAATTATGTAGCAATGTATGCATAGGCAAATTAACTTGCTAAAATTAAGAGTTGTGCAGCCAGACATAGGATTTCAGGTAATCTATTACTTCTATTTAAAAAACTTTTAAATGTACCGCTATATTAAATTTTAATAAAATAAAGGAAAATAAATCAAGTAAGGTCATAGTATTGGCTAAGCCAGAGAGTCCCAAAAGTGCTCAATAGTTACACTTGCAGGTGTGCATTGCAGAGCCTCAGGCACCTCTGAGTGCAGACAACCCTACCTCTTTGCCTGATCAAAGGCAGGAACAAATGGTTAGGCCTGAGGTAGGTCAAATGACTGGCATAAAACTGCCCAATAGGGACCTTCCACTGTGGATCGTGGTTAACCAATTCAACCACATCTTTTCCTTGGGGAGGTAGAAATGCTAGTATAAAAAATGGGATGTTGACCAAGCTCAGGATATATCCTTTCCAGTTTTGGAAGTCAAAAATCCCAGAATAACTTCATTGTTGAAAACATAATGTTTCTGTGTAAATTTGCAATAAGATTAAATTTCTGAAAATAATACATGAATGTATTTTCCCTGAAAATGTAAAGTATCAGAGTAATTTTCATATAGAAAAAAATACTAAAACCAGAAATCTAAATATAAATTAACAGTGTTATGTCTAGTGTCGTGTCCAGGGCAGGTTGGTATGTACAAAAGAAGTCTACACACAAAGAAATTGTTAGCTCTTGAGCATACCAGATGCCTGATGATAAGTAACTGAATTAATAATACAAATATATAAGCATTAAGACTTTTAAAAGGACTTCCAAGAACTAAACCACACTGATTTGTTTTTTATGCACATTACTGTGACAATTCCTCAAGTACCTTTGGTATTTTCAAATTTCAAGTATCCCATTTTTCAGTTTATCCTGAGTAACTTGTTTTTCTATCAGGGACCCAACATGTTCTTTTAAAATATATTAATTACAAGGTTTGGTATATTCTTTTAAAATAAAGTATTTCATGTGTAAAAATAAATATAACTAATAATATACACCTATAACCCACCATCCAAGGTTAAGAAATAAAACACTACAGACATGACCAAAGCTCTCTATGATTGTGAACCCCAACATTTCCTTCCCCTGAGATAATAATTATGCTGTTTCTCATCTATCATTTTCATGAATGTTTTAATACTTTTACAACATCTCTATATACCATAAATAATAGTAGCAGTGTTTTTTCTTCATTTTTTGCACATTTTATCTTCAAAGACTTTGAAAAACTATGCACCATCTTGCACATTTCAGGTGACACTTAAGTAATGACAAAGGATGCATTTTCTAGCTTATTGTATACTGAATGCATGATTTAAGTATGTTTTTGTCAAAGCCTTGGAGCTGTAGTTCAGCTTATTTCAATACACAGGAGAATACAACCATATAACTTAATTGGCAAGGCTAGTCCTCATTGTCAAACTCAACCAGTCAAATCTGACTTACTATCTGTCAGAAAAGGTCTGACTTAATTTAAAATTCAAATAAACGTGTTATTATGCATCCCCATGACAACTTTCTCACTTGTGAATTTTAATTTTAAGATAGATAAATGGACAGCTAGCTAGCTAGGTAGACAAAGAAGCTATAATATAAGGCATGGAGCCTGGCCATGAGTTCATTGCCTGGATGAAATAATGTATTACCCCTTCACTAATTTTTCATTAATGCTTTCTTTGCTTTGCTCTCAAGGGACTATCCCTCAAGAGAGATTCATTCTCCAATTGTCTTCTTGTGTGCACCCAGGAGATTTTTAAACTGCAAGGCAAGACACCATAGTAAGATTTAGTATGGAAAAGGGGTAAGCTTTTCTTCTGAAAAGTGGGAGACAGATGATTTTGAAAGAATTAGAAAGGAGAACTGGCAGACCAGAAAGAGTTCTCAGGTAGGACAGTTTTTTAGGAAGGACTGCATATGGAAAGAGAGAATAAGGAAATTATTTTTTTAAAGCTATTCATAACTGTATATCCCACAGTAAGTCTTTGTGTATCCAGTGGTATAGGCATCCCAATTTGAAAACCATTGATCATTACCAGGATTGACAAACTAGGATCCACCTGCCAACTGCTTCTGTAAATAAGGTTTTACTGGACATAGCCACACTTACTCATTTACATACCATCTATAAACTGCTTTCATACTACAATGGCAGAGCTTAGTAGTTTCAACAGAGACCATTTGGGTCACAAAGCCTAAAATATTTACTATCTGATACTCTGCCAAAAAAAATTGCCACTGCTCATCCATATCACTGTATATGTATTTTTTAACATTCTTTTTTAAAAATTATCAATCAAATGCATTGGGTTGGGCACAGTGGCTCATGCCTATAATCCCAGCACTTTGGGAGGCTGAGGTGGGAAGATTGCTTGAGGTCAATAGTTGCAGATAAACCTAGGCAACATAGTGAAATCTCATCTCTGCAAAAAAAACCAAAAAAGTTAGCCAGACATGGTAGTGTGCACCTGTAGCCCCAGCTACTTGGGAGGCTGAAGTGGGAGGAACTCTTGGGCCCAGGAGTTCAAGAGTGCAGTAAGCTATGACAGTGCCACTGCACTCCAGCTTGGGAAACAGAGCAAGACCGTGTCTCTTAAAAAATTATATATCTTTGTATTGTAGGGCCATTTCATTCTAAAAGGCTTGTTATGACAAATAATAGTTCCCTCTTCTCAAAAGCAATACTTTATATTCTTTAAGCTGATGTTTATGGTCATAGTATAGGCCAAACCAAGGAGCCATAAAAGCGTCTGACAGTTACAAAGCAGGCTCTGCACTTAAACACTCCATAACAGCTAACTAACATTTTAAAACTGTTACTTATTTTTTCAGTTTAGGCACTATATATATTAACTTCTCATTTTTGAAAATGAGGGTTTGCCTTATTCTTTGTGTTCCCCTAATACCCTAGTATAGTTGTAGATCCAGATATTATGAGTAAACACTGTCAACAAGTGAGTTATGTAGCAGAAAAAGGATTATTTTTCCTTTCCTTCACAAGTTTTTCCACAAATAAATGAATTTGTTTATTTCTCATGTACTGTTCGATAATTCAGCCCCACTTGGTATGTTCAGATGTATCAGGTACTCTATGTATTTCATGTTTTTGGAGAAAAAAAATCTCTCCATTCACTCTGCCTGGACTGGTTGCCTTTCATACTCTAGTAGCCTTTGCCAATGCTGCAGTTTTATTTCTTGGATCTCACCCCTCCCTTTTTCTTTGTTTACTCCTTAGTCACTTGGTGAGAAAGGGTTTGTAGGAGATAATTGTATGAGACTTTGGATATCTAAAACTCTGTTTAGCCTACATTCAGGCTTAAATCATACAACTGGGTATAGAACTAGACTAGAAACTGTCAGAATATGAGAGCATTGTACTTCTCTGTCTTCTAGCTTCTAGTATTACTAGTTCTCTAATTTTTCTTCTATTTTCTGTTTGTTTCTGCCCCTATATTACAGGAAATTGTTTCAATAGAAGTGTTTTAACCCTTCAGTTAAATATTCATTCTATTGTATTTGTATTTTTCCAAGTACTCCTTTTTGTTGTTAAATATTCCTTTTATTTTGTAGCATAAGTTCTATTTCATGACTGTAGTATCTTCTTGAATCACTGAGGATAGTGTTATTTTAAGTTTTTAAGTAGTCTGTTTATCCAAGTGTTTTACCCTATTATTTATTGTATGGGTCTCTGTTTTTCATTTCAGATACTTTCCTCAGATGTCTAGTGTTCCTAGGTAAATCTAGCTGGAAACTTTGATGCCACAGGTGAAACTTGTTGCCAGCTCAGTTTCACTATAATCTAATTAGGGTTTCAGGTCCTCCTTCTTAGTTGGTAAGAGTCCCCAAGATGAATCTTCTAATACTCTGCCTGGAACATAAAGGCCTGTTTGTCTTCATTTGAAAACCCAGTAGGGAAAAAGATCTAGAGGTCTCATTTTCAGTATGTACACGTTCATTTAATTCCTCTATTTTTCAGAATGGTATATATTCTCTCAAATTAGTCAGGAAAGCAATGCTACAAAGTCTGGAGTATTTTCTCTTTCCCATGTGTAAACTTCTAGTTTTGAACTGGATAGAGAAGAGGCAGTTGTCTAGTTGTATGATATCACAAAGGGAATAAAACAGCACCCTTTCTTTTTTTCTAGGAGATTTAAAATTGATATAATGTTATTATTTAATAGGGTCATGTTCAAACTTCACCAGTTACCTCAATACTTTTCCTTACAGCAAAGTATTTCTCCAGTCTAGGATAACATGTTACATTTAGTTGTCATGTATCAGTCCTTCGTAGTCATTCATGTCACTGACATGACAAGCCTGGTGTTTTATGAAATGTCTCCCAATTTAGGATTTCTGGTTGTTTCTTTCCGTTTTTTTCCTTCTGGTTAGATTAGGTTATGAATTATTAGCAAGAATACTATATGAGGAGAGGGGAGCAAGAGGTCCAAATAGAAAGCCTCCATCAATCATCTCACTGCAGGAACACTAAATTGAAAAACTATTCACACCACATTTAAAAATCACCTTCATAAGGAATCAAAAATCAGCGTAAGCAGCAGTTCACGTTCATTAAGCCACAGTCAAGGTAGAGCACCAAGCAGTCTCTTGGGGTCCTTGATTCCAGGCCTTGACTCTTGGAAAGCAATTCTGGACCTGCCCTGAGTCAGAAGAAAGTCCACTGCCCTGAAGGGAGAGTCCTAGGCCTAGCAGCATCCACCACAAACTGATGGAAGAACCCTCCTGTGCCTTAAATAAACATCAGCAGTAGCCTGGCATTACTCGCCATGAGCTTGGGGTGGTGGTGGCCATGGGGAGAACTCCTTAGCTTGTGGAAAGGGGAGAGAAGACTGGGAAGAACTTCCTCTTCTGGCTCCGGTGCCAGCTCAGCCACAGTAGAACAGAGCATCAGGTAGATTCCTAAGGTTCTCAACTCCAGGCCCTGGCTCCTGTTTGGCATCTCTAGATTCACCTGGAACCAAGGAACTCACCTCCCTGAAGAAAAGAACACAAGCTTGCCTGGCTTCATCACCTATTGACTGTTGACTAGGGCCCTGAGCGAACATCATTGGTGGTAGCACAGAGGGAGAGACTGAGAGAACGTAAGGGAAGACAACAAGAGCCTTTGCCTGGTAATCCAGAGAATTCTTCCAGATCTTATCCAAGACCACCAAGACAATACTTCAACAAGTCTGCAAGAACCACAGCATTATTGGGCTTTGAGTCCCCCCTAATGCAGATACAGATGCAGTGACTAAAAACTTGGATTACAACATTCAAGTCGTTTCAAGTACTTGGAAAACCTTCCCAAGAAGGAGAGGTACAAACAAGCCTGGATTGTGAAGATTAAAATAAATACCAAATTCTTCAATGCCCAGACCTGATGAATGTCCACAAGTATCAAGGCCATCTAGGAAAACAAAACCTCACCAAAGGAACTAAATAAAGCACCAGTAAAGAATTCTGGGCCGGGCGCGGTGGCTCAAGTCTGTAATCCCAGCACTTTGGGAGGCTGAGACGGGCGAATCACGAGGTCCGGAGATCGAGACCATCCTGGCTAACACGGTGAAACCCCGTCTCTACTAAAAAAAATACAAAAAACTAGCCGGGCGTGGTGGCGGGCGCCTGTAGTCCCAGCTACTCGGGAGGCTGAGGCAGGAGAATGGCATAAACCCGGAAGGCGGAGCTTGCAGTGAGCTGAGATCCGGCCACTGCACTCCAGGCTGGGCGACAGAGCGAGACTCCGTCTCAAAAAAAAAAAAAAAAAAAAAAGAATTCTGGAGAGACAGAGATATGTGACCTTTCAGACAGAGAATTCAAAATAGATATTTTAAGGAAGCTCAATGAAATTCAAGATAACACAGAGAAGGAATTCACTATTCTATCAGATAAATTTAACAAGGGCATTAAAATAATTAAAAAGAATCAAACAAAATTCTGGAGTCGAAAAATGCAATTAACATACTGAAGAATGCATTGGAGTCTCTTAACAGCAGAAGTGATAAGCAGAAGAAAGAATTAGTGAGCCAAAAGACAGGGTATTTGAAAAAATACAGTCAGAGGAGACAAAAGAAAAAAGAATAAAAAACAAGGAACCATGCCTACACGATCTAGAAAATAACTCAAAAGGACAAATCTAAGAGTTGCTGGTCCCAAAGAGGAGGTAGAAAGATAGGGGAAGAAAGTTTATTCAAAGGGAAAATAACAAGGAATTTCCCAAGCCCAAAGAAAGATATCAATATTCAAGTATAAAAAAGTTATAGAACACCAAGCAGATTTAACCCAAATATACGACTACCTCAAGACATTTAATAATCAAACTACCAAAGGTAAAGGATAAAGGATCCTAAAAGTAGCAAGAAAGAAATAACATACAATGGAGCTCCAATACACTTGGCAGCAGATTTTTCAGTGGAAATCGCACGTGTCAGGAGAGAGTGACATGACATATTTAATGTACAAAGAAAAAAAAAACTTTTATCCTATGTATTAGTTGTTCTCATGCTGCTAATAAAGACATACCTGACAATGGGTAATTTATAAAGGAAAGATTTAATTGACTCACAGTTCAGCACGGCTGGGGAGGCCTCAGAAAACTTACAATCATGCCGGAAGGGGAAGCAACATGTCCTTCTTCACATAATGGCAGGAAGAAGTGACAAGCAAAAG